>NC_053024.1:426936592-427236592 GCF_003073215.2 Triticum urartu | reverse complement strand
CATTTAACGCAAAGTATTTCATTTTCATTTGGCTGACGAGTGTGCGTTGCAGCGACAAGTCCGTGGGTTGATTCCTCACATACGTATAATTTTGGTTTTTATTTCTTTCTCCACTGACAGGTAGGCCCGCATATATAGATAGAGACAGAACACGAGCTGATGAGGCGCATGTGGACTGTTTGACTAGTCAACTAGACAAATACGGAGCTATACCCTGAGCCAGTGACCGTATAATCACCATATCTCGTATATAATGACCATATTGATTGTATTCTTAAGTGCAATGATCAAAGTGAGCTATCAAGACAAGTTCGATGACCGCCAATGCATTTTACTCAGTAATAAATTACAAGGATTGAAGGGGAATCCAAAATTCCTTCGTCGTCTATCCTTGAGCTCTTGACAAACCAACACACAATACGGTTGTCCGGCCACTCCGCCATAGAGCTCTCACCAAGCGCCGTTCATGCCACCCCACCGCAAACTAACTAGTAAGGAAGCGATGGCATCCCGCCGTGCCGAGTTCCTCGCCACCCACGACCGCACACAAAATGGTAGGGAAGTGATGGCATCCCGCCATACCAATTTCATCGCCACTCGCGACCTCACACCTATGTGGGCGAACTTTGAAGCTGCCAAGGCCAAATTGGCAGTAGAGCAAGAGGCAGCCAAAGCCGCACAGAGGGAGCAAAAAAGGCAGAAAGCACTCAAGAAAAGAGAGGCCCGCCACCACAAGAAAGAAGAGGACACATGTGCTGTTGTGGAAAGCTCGACGGAGATCCAAGCACGGTGGGGTGTCACCGACAAAGTCGGGAAGTAGAACGACGGCGTCTGTCCAGCATGGGAGAAGTAGTACTAGTAGTTAGTGTGTGTGTATGTGTCGCCCATATGTTTGTTTAATTAATTACGAGCATGTACCCGTACCGGTTACTACTGTAGTTTTTAGAGCAAATTACCAGTACATTAGCCTAGACTCAATGGAAAAATTCCTATCCTATTCATCAAATGGCATCTCTTTCTCTATAGGAATTGAGATGCATGTCATCTCACTTCCTATGATTTTCATATTCCTATAAAATTCCTATCCTATGAACCAAAGGAGGCCTCCGATGGAGTACAATACTATTGTAGCTAGTAGTATTGTTTGTACAGTAGTTTTCTTCAAGAAACGGAATTCAAAAAATTCATGGTGGTTCCTTTGTTCGAGCAACTTTAAAGTAGGAAAGGTTGGGCCTATGATTTGACGGCTCATTAGTCATTATTACTGCAACGCGACGACCGGGGTGACTCTCCCTTGGAGTTCTGCGTGCATGGCAAGTGGACCAGGATGGTTGATGTCCCACATGTCGGCGAACGGAAGTATTCTTTCCGATATCGAGGAGCAAGGAAACCGCGTGGTATAGTATCACTGCTGATTTATATTTATTTTTTTATTTTTGATGAAAGCCAGCATTTCAACTCATACGATGAAGGAGTGCCAAACACGACACGTACTGGATGTCCCACACGTCAGCGAAAGGAGTGGGACATGAACAGCGTGGTAGACCGTCTCCACTTCTTCCACTTCTAGGTCGGAGACCACACGTAGTACTAGTGGTATGAACGATACAAAGTGCGAGCCGGAGAGAAAGACACATCTAGTTGGAAGGTCTCGGGCCATACACGTAAACAAATATAAAACCTAATATGTGCCTCCAATTAATATAGTAGTAAATTACTTAGGCACGTACATCATAACATCACCGTGCATTGCACGTACAACATTTAGTGGTAGTAAGAGACAAATGCCTATACGCCACACATCTTCATACTACTTGTGCCTTTCTACTTCACTTACTGCGCTACATTACTTAGATTCGTACGTCCACTCTTGGGTACATGTCCGTCTCGTAGTTCCAGTCCCACGTGTTCTTCATAGATGGAACGATCCATAACGGTGGGCAATGGGAGTCCATATCATCGCAGCTTCTTAGTGTGGCTCCCCACGATGGAGACTCATCCAAACTGAAGCGGCATAGATTAGGGATAGGGGCATTCAAGATATGAATCCATCGGCGCGCGATGAAAACGCAGCCGTTCTTCATGAACGGCAGGTGTAGTACTGGTAGTTTGCAAAACTACTCAATTATTGCACTCAGTTTCCTAAGAAATTGTGGTAAAAAATGTTACTTGCAATGCATGCATGCCTGACCAATATAAATGACCAATAAAAAACTACTACATGCACGCAACGATTTAATGCACATTGTAATCTCAACATGTGATGGGGAGCTATCAATTTGAATTTGAAGCTTATAAAACAAGAAAAATGAAAACAAATAAACTAGAAGAGAGGGACTATACCATAGGATGTGTCCCATATGAAACAAGTCCCTTGGTTTGTCACCGCGAAGATGCTGTTAGAAAGGGGCACAACGTCTTCGTACTCGTACGACAACAAATTGGCCACAGACAACATGGTCCACCTTTGACCGCCATGTGTAGGGTTCGTGAAAACAATCGCGATGTCGAACACCGTGATGAGATTGTAATTTTGGTTGGCGAACGACCTTATCGGGGCTTTTGGGATAGCTATCTTCTTCAATCACACCGTGGTTCCATCGTACCAATTCAGGCGATGGCCCATTGCATGGCCGATCCCAATGTAGGACCAAGGTTCTATGGGAACAGTGTCACCATTGTAGATGTTGTGCAAATTGATGTTGGTAACCTCCCGTACATATGCAAGACAATCTCCACTGGCACCAAGCCTAACCTGTGAAACAGTGGGCAGCGGGGGAATTAGGAAATGGACATGGAAGTAGTCTTTAGAATGCATTTACCACATGATCAAACTCATCACTTACCTGCTCATCAGACAAAATCCGAGTGCCCCTCGACGTCGGCATCTCAAGGGGTGTCAACTGGCAACTACGGCCATGCCGCGTTGGAGAGACACCCAAGGAAACATCCTCTTCCTCGAGGATGCAAGGCAGACCAACTAGCATGGCCTTCTCCCACGCATATTTATGCACCCTCTTAAAATATTTGGTGAAAGTACTAAGTCTTGCGGATGTGAGGAAGTCGGAGCGACTTATGATTTGTCCGAAAGTATCGCCGTCCAAGGTCTCCCAACCTCGAGCAGTACTAGAAGCACCACTGCCTTGCGAATCCATGGCAATGGTGACCAACTTCCTTGTACCTTATGGAGATGGTTTACATGAGAGGAGATGGTAACTACAGGGCTTCGTCCCTTCGGAAAGGTTGTTCTGCGGGCGCGCACTAGTGTAGTTTATATTTCAGACTAGCAAGAGGCCCATGCGTTGCACGTAACACCAAGATGCATTCATGCGAGCTGTTTATCTCGTGGGAGACAAAGATGAATGAGGGAAGGATGTCGAGAGGGGTGCGGGTATCTTTTTCCAAAATATGCATAGTTTCCTTCCAAACCGTCAGATATAAATCGGACGGTCTATATTGCAAGATGGTAGGCACACCATCATCACCAAATCTGTTTTTTATAAGAGTAGATTATTATTTATTACTAGCAAGATTCCCATGCGTTGCACGTAGCATCAAGATGCATTTGTATGAGTAGTTTATCTTTCTTGTGAGAGAAAAGGATGAACGAGGGAATGCCTTATTTGCAAATGTGGAGAGGGGTGTGGGTATCTTTTTGCAAAATTGCCATAGTTTCCTTCCTATCCGTCAGATATAAATCGGATGACCTATATTGCAGGATGGCAGGCACACCATCATTACCAACTCTGTTTTTTATAAGAGTATAAGAGTAGAGATAGAGAAGTAGAGATAGATAGATTATTATTATTATAAGAGTTGAGATAGAGATTAGGGAGCTTGCGGGCGGTTCATTGTACGGCACGTTCGTGTCCACCCACTAGCCCGGAATTAAAGCATGCATGACATTTACAACGATTGGGATTATTTGTTTGTCGGGCGCATGGACCAAGGCGGACTAGCGGGCCTTGTCGCCCTTTTTCGAGCATGCATTCGACAAGTACATGTGTGACATGCGTGCATGCAAATCTTGCATGACCAAACCGTGTGAAGCGGAGAGGTAGGCTATTGAACTGCAGCCTGCATGTTGCATACATGTCATCCACACGGAACCTAAAGGCCAATTCATACTCGCTGGACTGTACTATACAACTATGCATTGTTTGGCACGAACGTTCCTTGGAGCTCGTGCTACAACTGGCGTACTACACAGCCCACCACCCTTCTGCTTCCTCTCCCACCGCATGCGCACGTCCGCGGGAAGCAACCGGTCAACCCTTATATAGGAGTGCTAGCACAAAAAGATGCATGCATGACCACTAAAATTTCCTTTCTCTTATCTCTATGAAATAAATGTGGCGTGAAACTCAAAGCCTTTTAAGTCTAAGTATAATAGAAATCATCGTCCTCCTCTGACTCCGCTTCGCCCGTTTCGTCATCCTCCTGTTCCGGCTCCACATCGTCGTTCTCCTCCTCCGGCTCCGCGTGCTATTCCACCTCCAACGCCTCCTCGTCCGGCTCAGGCTAGTCCAGACTTCGGAGGTAGGGTGGCTGCGATCCGGGCTTTGCGCCGCCTCCAGATTAAAGCACCGCTCCGACGGGAGTATGGCGTATGTCGTTACCTTCGGCCAGGCCATGGCTATCGGGTGACGGCGACCAGAGAAGAGGCAGCGAGAGGTGAATGAATGCAGCTACTGTTTGGGTTCGCCGTCCAGCTTAAATAAATGCGCACCATCAAGTGTACAAGTGGGTGCACAAATTGTAACATACGGGTCTAGTTAGGGGGCGTCACATAACTGGTATGTGTGTGAGATTCTGAGAGACAGAGTGCGTGTGTGTGACTCTACTCTTCAGACATGTACTCCACCTTTTGCATCAGGATATAAGTATAATGGTATTACACTTTAGCTTGTGATTTACGTGGCCATGTTAACGTGGTTGTGTAAAAAAATGTCACTTCCTGCTTGTGATTTGCGTTATATAATTATGAGAAGTTTGCTAACTACTAAAGTAAAGTGGAATTTTTCCATGTTATATAAGTAAATTAAGGTGATTGTTTATCATAGGTGTAAGGTTGGACGAAGGGTGGTAGGAACAAATGCTCCGCAGCATGTGTGTGTGCGCACGTGTGTGTGTGTGTGTGTGTGTGTGTGTTTGTGTGTGTGTGTGTTTCTGTGTGTGTGTGTGAAGCGGAGTCTTCTATGATGAAAGTAATTTAAGTGTGTGTGGCTTCATCATGGAGAGGTGATGTGTATGGTAGATGTGACGCCCCGAGACCGTTGCGCCAGGTGTCTTCCAGTTATTCCCTATTGTTGCCTTGTCATTCGCTTGGGTGTTGCATCTTGCCATGTCATCATCCGCATTGCATCTGCATGTTTTCGAAACTTGATTAGTCCGGGTCTCTCAGTTCCAACCGACCCCTCGCGTGCGCGTCCGAAACTTCCCCGGACCCGACCCGGGTAATCGTTACCGATGGGACTAGATCATCCTCAAACATCCCTAAAATATCATCGGTTTGTTCTTTGACTCTCCTAGCCAATTTTATCTCGATCGTCCGATTACGATCAGAGGGATCCGATAGCCCCTAATCTATTTCACCAGCGTATATAAACGGGGCAACCCTAAAATCTAGGAGAGATGTCCCATCCATCTTCCTGCCCGCCGCCACCTACCTGCCTTCTCTCTCTCAGGATCCATCCCGTAGCCACCTAGTCTCTCCTTGGTTCCATCACCGATCAATCCCCACTGGAATCCTTTCGATCCAACCATACACTGATCCATCCAACCACCACAGCCCATGCAGACCTCCCGTTCCCCTCATAGTGAGCTAGGGAGAGAAGCTCCCTGTCGCCTCCCGCCTCGTGCTGTCCCCGCCGTCCACGCAGCCCCGAGCTCCCCTGTGCTCCTCCATTGTCACCGCCTCAGAGGAGCACCGTGTTGCCCTGCCTTTCTCTTCCCCCTCTTCTAATCTTTCTTTCTCATGTGACCTTCTCCCTGTCTTCTCTGTCACATACAGGAGCTCCGCCTGACTCCATGGCCGTCGTCCCGAACCTCTCCTTCACCCCGCTACATCTCCGCCTCTAACCCTGCCGGATCGGCGCAGTTCACCGCCGCCCCGCCAAGTACCTTCGCCGGAGCACCACATCGCCCGCTTGTTCCCTGCTTCAACAGAGTGTGGCGACATGTCTGCCTCCTCTGCCTTGCGCTCGTTCGCCGCCGCCAAGACGCCATCGTCCTCGTGCTGCTTCATCGTCGCTGTCGGATCTGCCTCCCTCCGCCTCGCTGAGTCCTCGCCCCCGTGCTGGTTCTGCGCCTTGCCGTGGCGCCACCGCCGGTGAGTGATGCCATCGACAAGGCCTCCTCTCGGCCTCCCTGTTCTCTTCCCCGATTTGCTTCTCTCCGAAACTCTATTCCTCGTTGAACAGAGGACGCGCAGCCTTCTTCAGTTCTGCCTGCAAGCCGCCGCTAGACCCGCCTCCATCAGCCACCGTTCGGCACGTCGCCGCCGGGACCTGCTCGCCGCCTCGCTGACCCGCCGCTTCCCACGCCTGCCGGCCTCGCCGCAAGTTCCCAGCGCCGTCTCCTTCTGCTCGAATTTCATCGAATTAAAATGCTTTATATATGAAAAATGACTAGAATTTCATCTAGTTTCACAATATCCAACTTTCATTCATGTTTGAAATGTTTAAATTGCTGTTTGCATGTATTTTGCTTAAATGCCATGTTAAAATGCTTTATTTCATAACTAAAAAACCGTAGCTCCAAATTTAATAAACTTTATATGTAAATGGGGTAGAAAATGCCTACTTTAACAGGGTGCACTCATCTTGCATGTTTAACAACTCTAAAATTGTGTTTAGGGCAGAACAGTACCAAACCAAAAATATGCACATGAGGATTTTCCGGAATTTTTGTTTGTTGTTCTAGCCTCATTTAAATTGCTTAGATAGTATAGTTTTATTATGTTTCTCCTCTTGCCATGTTTAACAACATTTAATATTGTTGGGTACCTAAACGGGAGAGAACTAAATAATCGAACGTGGTGTTTCGTCAATATGCAACTCGTTGCATATTGAGCTCCACTTAATTTGTAGTATTGTTTGTGCACTTTGCCATGCCATGCCTCATTAAACCGAGCATGCATCATACTTGGTTGCACATCATGCCATGTTTATGTGATGGTTGTTTACTATGTTGCTTGCTTCTTTCCGGGTTGCTTCTCTCGTTAGCTTCGGTTCCATTCCGGAGTTGTGAGGATTCGTTCGACTATGTCTGTTTTACTTCTTCAGGGACTCGTTCTTCTTCCTTGCGGGATCTCAGGCAAGATGACCATACCCTCGAAATCACTTCTATCTTTGCTTTCTAGTTGTTCGTTCTATCGCTATGTCGCGCTACCTACCACTTGTTATATCATGCCTCCCATATTGCCATGTCAAGCCTCTAACCCACCTTCCTAGCAAACCGTTGTTTGGCTATGTTTCCGCTTTTGCTCAACCCCTCTTATAGCGTTGTTAGTTGTAGGTGAAGCGGAAGTTTGTTCCATGTTGGAACCTTGATATGTTGGGATGTCACAATATCTCTTATTTTAATTAATGCAACTATATACTTGGTAAAGGGTGGAAGGCTTGGCCTTATGCATGGTGTTTTGTTCCACTTTTGCCGCCTTAATTTCCGTCATACCGGTTTATGTTCCTTGATTTTGCGTTCCTAACGCGGTTGGGTGTTATGGGAACCCCTTGACAGTTCGCTTTGAATAAAACACCTCTAGCAAGGCCCGACCTTGGTTTTACATTTTCCTAACAACCTATTACCTTTCCTTTGGTTCGGCCAACCTGAGGGTCATCTTTATTTTAACCCCCCGGGCCAGTGCTTCTCTAAGTGTTGGTCCGCACCGGGCAGCCTGCAGGGCCACCTCGGGGCAACTTGAGGGCTGGTTTTACTCATAGCTTGACCTATCCGGTGTGTCCTGAGAACGAGATATGTGCGACTCCTATCGGGATTGTTGACACATTGGGTGGCTTTGTTGGTCTTGGGTTACCATTGTCGAATGGTCTTGTAACCGGGATTCCGAGACTGATCGGGTCTTCCCGGGAGAAGGAATATCCTTCGTTGACCGTGAGAGCTTGTGATGGGCTAAGTTGGGACACCCCTGCAGGGTATAAACTTTCGAGAGCCGTGCCCGCGGTTATGTGGCAGATGGGAATTTGTTAATATCCAGTTGTAGAGAACTTGACACTTAACTTAATTAAAATGAGTCAACGCGTGTGTAGCCGTGATGGTCTCTTTTCGGCGGAGTCCGGGAAAAGAACACGGTCTCATGTTATGCTTGAACGTAAGTAGTTTCAGGATAACTTCTTGATCACTTATAGCTTCTCGACCATTGCGTTGCTTCTCTTCTCGCTCTCATTTGCGTATGTTAGCTACCATGTTGCTTAGTGCTTGCTGCAGCTCCACCTCACTACCCTTCTCCTACCCATAAGCTTAAATAGTCTTGATCTCGCGGGTGTGAGATTGCTGAGTCCTCGTGACTCATGGATACTTCAAAACAGTTGCAGGTGCCGATGATACCACTGCAGGTGACGCAACCGAGTTCAAGTGGGAGCTCGATGAAGATCTTGATCGTTGTTTCGTTCCGTTTCCTATTGATCAGTAGTGGAGCCTAGTTGGGACGATCGGGGATCTAGCATTGGGGTTGTATTCTTTTATTTTGGTTCTGTAGTCGGACCTTTGATTGTACTCTGGATGATGTATGTTTAGCTTGTATTTGTGTGAAGTGGCGATTGTAAGCCAACTCTTTATCCCTTTCTATTCAGTACATGGGATTGTGTGAAGATTACCCCTCTTGCCACAAACCACCATGCGGCTATGCCTCTAAGTCGTGCCCCGACACGTGGGAGATATAGCCACATTGTGGGTGTTAGAAGTTGGTAACCGCAGCCATCCCCGACTTAGGAGCCCCCTGCTTGATCGAATCGCTGACGTTGTTGAGTCTAGAATGAAATGTTTTGAGTCTTAGGATTATATATATTGGCGAGTAGGATTCTTTTTACTCCTCGGTCCCTTCGTCACTCTGGTGAGGCCTCCTGACGTAGAAGTTTTGACTTTTCTCTCCTCAAATTTCATGAATTTTTTTAGGATAACACTGGTATCTTGGAATCGTTCCGATAGTCTTGTGACGAGAACATTGTTCTTGGTGCCTCCTGACATTTAGGGGTTGTGGCAGTGTCCCGGGGAGTTGAGCTCCAAGGTGTTGTCGTCATAATTTTATCATTGCAGTTCTGGAATACCTGAGTTCGCCGACATCGAAAATCTCTTTTATGCAGTTGTTGGTGAGATAACCTCGACGCCACCCAGTACTGGGGCGGGAGTTCGGGAGTATTGCCATAACTCGTATAACAGATGCTTTTCGAAGGTTGAGGTACATGATTTCCGAAGGTTTCTTGGTTATGTGTTGAAGGATGGGTACAGCTGGATGTAGGAATTGTTAGTTTGGGTGAGATATCATGCTTCCCTATACCCCCAACACCTGATTGCATAACCAGAAAGTTTCGGGAGTTTATAAGTGGGAATTCAAGTATCTCGTAGGATATCTTTCCAACAGACACATGATACGATATGGGATCTATCATATGTTTGTTTCCGGCTTATTTTGCAAGCCAATCCTTTGTTTTGTTTTGATTTGTGGTATTCGAGTTGCTTCGAAGTCAAATGGTGATTCCATGCTTCTTTCTAAGCAGTGTTCTCATGTTTCTGTGGGAGTACTAATCCTTCTTGATCATTGAGATGGTCATGCCAATTCTTTTCCAACCGGCGTGTTTCTCTTCAAGTGGATCCGATCATTTCAACATTCGCAATATCACTTCTCAGTTTTCCCAACGTTGTTCATTTCATCCGTCCCCAAGTTGCCTTTGTTTATCCCGCCCTTCCACCCTTTTTCTTCAAGGACTCAGATTTCTTAATGAAGTAGCATTTTATTGATGGGAAGTCTCTCCATTCTTTTCTGTCAATGTTCTTATCGGTTGATTCTCAAGAAGATTCTAATGGAGCTTCAAGTCTATTATTCTTTGTTTGTTTTTTTCTTGTCCGGTGGATTCAAGTCAAGCTTTGTAGATCATATCCTATCCTCGTTGCAAATGTTTTCTCATGTCGGTGCACCTCTTAGTCATCCATTTCTCGCTATTCAATTGTTTCGCAGTGCTGAAGATATCTCAGGAGATTTTTGTTTTCATTTCTAATATGTTCAACCTATTTCGAGATTGTTATCTCATTCAAGCCATTTAAATCAACCGGTGCAATCTATCTTTTAAATCGTTCAACGGTGTATCTTTTGAGTGGGCCCTAACCCACAGGTCTTTTCCCAGGATCTTACCTGGCTCTTCTAATTTTTTCGGAGCTATTCTCAAATCTTCTAAAGTTTGACGTAAGAATGATTTATCATCCGTCATATGTCTTTATTCAAGATCTTTCAAATTCTGGTCATCGTTGGTTCATCATTTCTATTCTTCATTGTTCTGGAGTGGCTCATCATTTGTCATGGTGGTTCTCATCATCTTTCTCAACATTTGAAGACCGAAGTGTTTTCCTCCAAATCTTATTCGTGCTTCCAAACATGCGTAGTTCAAGCTTGATGCCATCCTCTCATAACTGTTTTCGATTGTGAGAATTCTTTTCACCCATCCGGAGCAATTCAAGAGTCTTTTCAGATTGATTCTCCGTAGCCCGTCATCTCAGAATTATTCATTCCAGCTTTCAGCTCTCGTTCTCCAAATCATACTGGTGCATCATTCAAGTTTTTCTCTAATCAGATCGTGATCTCTTTGTTCTCATGTATCCAAATTCCCTCAAGTATCATCATTCGTTATCTAATTCTCCCCGATGTTTCTTTATCTTTTCTTCATTCATTTTCAATTCTTACGGTGGTTCGTTCAAGATTCCCTTCCTCTTGTTATCATTAATTCATTTGTTTTTTTTTCAAATCCTCCCGGTGATTCGTCGAAGACCTTCTCAAGTTTGCGCTATATCTATCTTAATCCTTTCTACGAGAATAAGTATTATGCCAAATCCGTTGCTTGTCGTTAATTTAAATTGGTGAAGGATACACATAACATAATTTTTATTCTTGGTTCATCCAGGTGATTCATCTTTCTCTCCGGAGTTGTCCTTCATATCACATTCTCGGTTTGAGATGCTTCATCTTTTCTTTTTCGGAGTTCGTTCATGATATCAATTCTCAGTTTCTAGTTGTTCATCTTTGTTTTCCAGAGTACCAAGTTTTCCGCATTATCTCATCGCAAAGATCCATCTAAATCGTTACAAGGCTTCACCTTCTGTTTTCAACTTCTCTTTCTTTTTATCATCATTTTGTTACCGGAGTTCTTCATGGAGGCTCTACATCGTGGTTCGTCAAGGAGTCATTTCATTCTTCAATTGTTCTTCAAGATTTCTCTCGGAGTTATGATCCGCCAAGCTATACTCTCAAATAAACATGGTGCTCAACACATGTCTTGTTTTGAGGAGTTCAACCATTCTTCATATTGCATTCCGAAGTGTAATTCTTTCATATCTCATCTTTTGAGGTGGTGTTATGTGATTGTTGATAATTTCCCTTCGTGTTTCATGATTCAAGTTTTCAAGAGTGACATCTAAATCCATCATTTTCTCTTTGGTTAAGTCATCTTATCAACCAATCAATCTCTTCATTGGAGTTATCTTGGGTTATATTTCACCTAAAGATTTCCCTAAAGAGTTTTGCTATTTATGGTGCTTATAAATGACCCAAGTTCTTCATTTATCTTCCCGGTGAAACAAGTTTCTCGTCTTCTTGTTGATATCAATCCAATCTTTTGTTTCTGTAATGGCAGAGTTTAACCTCATAGTTTTGAGATGTTTTCCATAAGCCCACTACAAGTTTATTCGTTTCGTTGTTGGTTTTTCCAACAACTCCGTTATAACCTTCTGAGAAGGGTGCTTTTCAAACTCATTTCTGGCGGAAGTTTGCATTTCTTCTCCATTCTGTTATTGCTATGATATATCTACTATTCTTCCTTCCGGAGGCATTGTGATGTTGCTCTCTTCTCTCATCATCTCGGATGGTGAGGATCATGTTCTTTTCATGCTTATCCATTTAACTGGAGTGTCATGTTCTCTTTTTAAGTATCCTCTCATCTTGTCAAGATCATGTTTAATTCCTTCCATTTACAGTCGGAGTGCTGTCCAAATTATATCATTCTTATTCCTTCTCTATCTTGTTTTAACCGAAGTGTTGTGGCTATCATTCCTCTTCTAACCGGACTCTCACCCAAGTGCTTTCATTTTGCCAAGCTCATATTCTTTACCTTCCATTTCCAACTGGAGTGTTGTCGTAATTGATCCTTGCATTCCTTGGACATCTCGTTCCTACCGGAGTGCTTGCATGTACTTCTTGTCCATTGCAACCTTTTTTCTTATGTCTTTCAACCTACAAGGTTCTAGTAATGTTCTTTGTTCCTCTTTTCTAATGGAGTGTTTTCAACTTTGTTCATCTTCATTGTATTCTTTCTTTCAATTTGTTCAACCTCTCAAGCTTTCTGGTTTCACTCGTTTGTCCAAGAAGCAACTTAGTTTTACCTTTTCTCTTCCTCTTCTGTTTCCCTCCGGTGCCATCCTGGATCTCGGGACGACATCCTCTTGTAGTGGTGGAGTGTTGTGACACCCCGAGACCGTTGCGCTAGGTGTCTTCCAGTTATTCGCTGTTGTTTCCTTGTCATTCGCTTGCGTTTTGCATCTTGCCATGTCATCATCCGCATTGCATCTGCATGTTTTCGAAACTTGCATTAGTCCGGGTCTCCCAGTTCCAACCGACCCCTCGCGTGCGCGTCCGAAACTTCCCCGGACCCGACCCGGGTAGTCGTTACCGATGGGACCAGATCATCCTCAAATATCCCTAGAATATCATCGGTTTGTTCTTTGACTGTCCTAGATTATTTTATCTCGATCGTCCGAGTATGATCGGAGGGATCCAATTGCCCCTAATCTAATCCACCAGCGTATATAAATGGGGCAACCCTAAAATCTAGGAGAGATGTCCCATCCATCCTCCTGCATGCCGCCACCTACCTGCCTTCTCTCTCTCGGGATCCATCCCGTCGCCACCTGGTCTCTCCTTGGTTCCATCACCGACCAATCCCCACTAGAATCCTTTCGATCAAACCATGGACCGATCCATCCAACTGCCACAGCCCACGCAGACCTCCCTATTCCCCTTGTCGTGAGCTAGGCAGAGAAGCTCCCTGTCGCCTCCCGCCTCATGCCGTCCCCGCCGTCCGTGCAGCCCCGAGCCTCCCCGTGCTCCTCCATCGTCACCACCTCAGAGGAGCACCGCGCTGCCCTGCCTTTGTCTTCCCCCTCTTCACATCTTTCTTTCTCATGTGACCTTCCCCCCGTCTTCTCTGTCACATACAGGAGCTCCACCTGACTCCATGGCCGTCGTCCCGAACCTCTCCTTCGCCCTGCTGCATCTCCGCCTTTAACCCGGCGGGATCCGCGCAGTTCACCGCCGCCCTGCCAAGTACCTTTGCCGGAGCACCACATCGCCCGCTCGTTCCCTGCTTCAACAGAGTGCGGCGACATGTCTACCTCCTCTGCCTCGCGCTCGTTCGCCGCCACCAAGACATCGTCGTCCTCGTGCTGCTTCGTCGTCGCTGTCGGATCCGCCTCCCTCCGACTCGTCGAGTCCTCGCCCCCGCCGCTGGTTTTGCGCCTTGCCATGGCGCCGCCGCCGGTGAGTGATGTGATGTCTACTACACAACCTTCTTCTTGTAGACGTTGTTGGGCCTCCAAGTGTAGAGGTTTGTAGGACAGTAGCAAATTTCCCTCAAGTGGATGACCTAAGGTTTATCAATCCGTAGGAGGTGTAGGATGAAGATGGTCTCTCTCAAGCAACCCTGCAACCAAATAACAAGAGTCTCTTGTGTCCCCAACACACCCAATACAATGGTAAATTGTATAGGTGCACTAGTTCGGCGAAGAGATGGTGATACAAGTGGCATATGGATAGTAGATAAAGATATTTGTAATCTGAAATTATAAAAATAGCAAGGTAACAAGTGATAAAAGTGAGCGTAAACGGCATTGCAATGCTAGGAAACAAGGCCTAGGGTTCATACTTTCACTTGTGTAAGTCCTCTCAACAATACTAACATAATTGGATCATAAAACTATCCCTCAACATGCAACAAAGAGTCACTCCAAAGTCACTAATAGCGGAGAACGAACGAAGAGATTATGGTAGGGTACGAAACCACGTCAAAGTTATTCTTTCCAATCAATCCGTTGGGCTGTTCCTATAATTGTCAGAAACAGCCCTAGAGTTCGTACTAGAATAACACCTTAAGATACAAATCAACCAAAACCCTAATGTCACCTAGATACTCCAATGTCACCTCAAGTATCCGTGGGCATGATTATACGATATGCATTACACAATCTCAGATTCATCTATTCAACCAACACATAGGACCTCAAAGAGTGCCCCAAAGTTTCTACCGGAGAATCACGACGAAAACGTGTGCCAACCCCTATGCATAGGTTCATGGGCGGAACCCGCAAGTTGATCACCAAAACATAAATCAAGTGAATCACGTGATATCCCATTGTCACCACAGATATCCACGGCAAGACATACATCAAGTGTTCTCAAATCTTTAAAGACTCAATCTGATAAGATTACTTCAAAGGGGAAACTCAATTCATTACAAGAGAATAGAGGGGGAGGAGAAACATATGATCCAACTATAATAGCAAAGCTCGCGATACATCAAGATCGTATCATCTCAAGAACACGAGAGAGAGAGAGAGAGAGAGATCAAACACATAGCTACTGGTACATACCCTCAGCCCCGAGGGAGAACTACTCCCTACTCGTCATGGAGAGCACCGGGATGATGAAGATGGCCACCGGAGAGGGATTGCCCCCTCCGGCAGGGTGCCGGAACGGGTCTAGATTGGTTTTTGGTGGGTACGGAGGCTTCTGGCGGCGGAACTCCCGATCTAATCTCTGTTCTGTAAGTTTTACGATATGTAGGTATATATGGGTGAAAGGAGTACGTCGGTGGACCGAAGGGGGGGCCACGAGGCAGGGGGCGCGCCCCCTACCCTCGTGAGATCCTCCTTCATCTTCTGACGTAGGGTCCAAGTCTATCTGGTAGGTTTCCTTCCAAAAATAACTTCTCCAGTTGATTTCGTTCCGTTTCGACTCCGTTTGATATTCCTTTTCTTCGAAACACTGAAATAGGCATAAAACAACAAATCTGGGCAGGACCTCCGGTTAACAGGTTAGTCCCAAAAAATATAAAAGTGGAAAATAAAGCCCAATATTGCCTAAAACAGTAGATAATATAGCATGGAGCAATCCAAAATTATAGATACGTTGGAGACGTATCAAGCATCCCCAAGCTTAATTCCTGCTCGTCCTCGAGTAAGTAAATGATAAAAAGATAATTTTTGATGTGGAATGCTAGTTTCCATAATTTCAATGTAATTCTTCTTACTTGTGATATGAATATTCAGATCCATATGATTCAAGACATAAGTTTAATATTGACATAAAAACAATAATACTTCAAGCATACTAACTAAGCAATTATGGTTTCTCAAAATAACATGGCCAAAGAAAGCTATCCCTACAAAATCGTATAGTCTGGCTATGCTCTATCTTCACCACACAAAATATTTAAATCCTGCACAACCCCGATGACAAGCCAAGCAATTGTTTCATACTTTTAATGTTCTCAAACTTTTTCAATCTTCATGCAATACATGAGCGTGAGCCATGGAAATAGCACTATAGGTGGAATAGAATGGTGGTTGTGGAGAAGACAAAAAGGGAGAAGATAGTCTCACATCAACTAGGCGTATCAACGGGCTATGGAGATGCCCATCAATAGATATCAATGTGAGTGAGTAGGGATTGCCATGCAACGGATGCACCAGAGCTATAAGTATATGAAAGCTCAACAAAAGAAACTAGTGGGTGTGCATCCAACTCGCTTGCTCACGAAGACCTATGGCATTTTGAGGAAGCCCATCATTGGAATATACAAGCCAAGTTCTATAATGAAAGATTCCCACTAGTATATGAAAGTGAAAAAACAAGAGACTCTCTATCATGAAGATCATGGTGCTACTTTGAAGCACAAGTGTCGCAAAGGATAGTAGCATTGTCCCTTCTCTCTTTTTCTCTCATTTTTTTATTTGGGCCTTTTCTCTTTTTTATGGCCTCTTTTCTTTCTTTTTTTTGGGCTTCTTTGGCCTCTTTTCTTTTTTTATTTGGGCTTCTTTGGCCTCTTTTATTTATTTTTCATCCGGAGTCTCATCCCGACTTGTGGGGGAATCATAGTCTCCATCATCCTTTCCTCACTCGGACAATGCTCTAATAATGATGATCATCACACTTTCATTTACTTACAACTCGATACTTAGAACAAGATATGACTCTATATGAATGTCTCCGGCGGTGTACCGGGATGTGCAATGATGCATGCGTGACATGTATGAAAGAATTATGAACGGTGGCTTTGCCACAAATACAATGTCAACTACATGATCATGCTAAGCAATATGACAATGATGAATCGTGTCATAATAAACGGAACGGTGGAAAGTTGCATGGCAATACATCTCGGAATGGCTATGGAAATGCCATAATAGGTAGGTATGGTGGCTGTTTTGAGGAAGGTATATGGTGGGTTTATGGTACTGGCGAAAGTTGCGCGGTACTAGAGAGGCTAGCAATGGTGGAAGGGTGAGAGTGCGTATAGTCCATGGACTCAACATTAGTCATAAAGAACTCATATACTTATTGCAAAAATTTACAAGTTATCAAAGAAAAGTATTACGCGCATGCTCCTAGGGGGATAGATTGGTAGGAAAAGACCATCGCTCGTCCCCGACCGCCACTCATAAGGAAGACAATCAATAAATAAATCATGTTCCAACTTCATCACATAACGGTTCACCATACGTGCATGCTACGGGAATCACAAACTTCAACACAAGTATTTATCAAATTCACAACTACTCAACTAGCATGACTCTAATATTACCATCCTCATATCTCAAAACAATCATCAAGTATCAAACTTCTCATAGTATTCAACACACTCATAAGAGAATTTTATTATTCTTGAATACCTAGCATATTAGGATTTTAGTAAATTACCATGCTACTAAGACTCTCAAAATAATATAAGTGAAGCATGGGAGTTCATCTATTTCTTCAAAATAAAACTACCACCATGCTCTAAAAGGATATAAGTGAAGCACTAGAGCAACAACAAACTACTTCGAAAGATATAAGTGAAGATCAATGAGTAGTCGAATAATTATGCAACTATGTGAAGACTCTCTAACATTTAGTAATTTCAGATCTTGGTATTCTATTCAAACAGCAAGCAAAGCAAAAGAAAATGACATCTAAGAATAGCAAACATCATGTGAAGCAGCAAAAACTTAGGATCAACTGATACTAACCGATAGTTGTTGAAGAAGAAAGGTGGGATGCCAACCGGGGCATCCCCAAGCTTAGACGCTTGAGACTTCTTGAAATATTATCTTGGGATGCCTTGGGAATCCCCAAGCTTGACCTTTTGTGTCTCCTTAATTCCTCTCATATCACGGTCTCCCTAAATCTCAAAAGCTTCATCCACACAAAACTCAACAAGGACTCGTGAGATAAGTTAGTATAAACCATTGCAAAAACCTTATCATACTCTACTGTAGCAAATAACTAAAATTATTATTCAACATTGCATACTAAATGCCTCGGCATATTTAATAGTCCCATCCTCAAATAGAATCATTAAAGAAGCAAACATATGCAAACAATGCAAACATAACAGCAATCTGCCTAAACAGGATAGTCTGTAAAGAATGCTGCAACATCCATACTTCCCTAGCTCCAAAAATTATGAAAGAAAATTCCCACTGTAGTAAATTTATCAGAGCTTAATATGCAAAAGGTTTCAACATTTTATCACATTCTGAATTTTCTAGGGAATTATTGCAACAGCGGTAAACTTTCTGTTTTCAAACAGCAACATGTATACTTGTAACATAGGCATAGTAAAGGCTATCAATGCCACTTTTATTAAAATAAAAGATGAAAAACATTGTTATAAATAACAGCAAGCAAATCCTAACAAAATAAATTGACTCTCCAAGCAAAACACATATCATGTGGCAAATAAAAATATAGCTCCAAGTAAAGTTACCGATGAACGAAGACGAAAGAGGGGATGCCTTCCGGGGCATCCCCAAGCTTAGGCTCTTGGCTATCCTTTAATATTACCTTGGGGTGCCTTGGGAATCCCCAAGCTTAGGCTCTTGCCACTCCTTATTCCATAGTCCATCGAATCCTTACCCAAAACTTGAAAACTTCACAACACAAAACTTAACAGAAAACTCGTAAGCTCCGTTAGTATAAGAAAGTAAATCACCACATTGAGGTACTTTAGTGAACTCATTCTTTATTTATATTGGTGTTAAACCTACTGTATTCCAACTTCTCTATGGTTTATAAACTATTTTACTAGCCATAGATTCATCAAAATAAGTAAAAAACACATGAAAAACAGAATCTGTCAAAAACAGAACAGTCTGTAGTAATCTGGATCAAACGTATACTTCTGGAACTCATAAAATTCTCAAATAAATTGCTGGACCTGAGGGAATTTATCTATTAATAATCTGCAAAAATAATTAACTAAATATCACTCTCCAAATAAAAATGGCAGAAATTATCGTGAGCGCTAAAGTTTCTGTTTTTTACAGCATGGTCAACAAGACTTTCCCCTAGTCTTCCCAACGGTTCTACTTGGCACAAACACTAATTTAAAACATAAAAACCACACCTAAACAGAGGCTAGATGAATTATTTATTACTAAACAGGAACAAAAATCAAGGAACTAAAATAAAATTGGGTTGCCTCCCAACAAGCGCTATCGTTTAACGCCCCTAGCTAGGCATGATGATTTCAATGATGCTCACATAAAGGATAAGAATTGAAACATAAAGAGAGCATCATGAAGAATATGACTAACACATTTAAGTCTAAACCACTTCCTATGCATAGGTATTTTGTGAACAAACAACTTATGGGAACAAGAATCAACTTGCATAGGAAGGTAAAACAAGCATAACTTCAAAACTTTAAGCACATAGAGAGGAAACTTGATATTATTGCAATTCCTACAAGTATATATTCCTCCCTCATAATAATTTTTAGTAGCATCATGAACGAATTCAACAATATAACCAGCACCTAAAGCATTCTTTTCATGATCTATAAGCATAGAAATTTTATTACTCTCCACATAAGCTAATTTCTTCTCATGAATAATAGTGGGAGCAAACTCAACAAAATAACTATCATGTGATTGAAAATTAAGATCAAGATGACAAGTTTCATGGTTATCGTTATTCTTTAAAGCATGCGTGTCATCACAATAATCATCATAGATAGGAGGCATGCTTTCATCATAATAAATTTGCTCATCAAAACTTGGGGGACAAAAAATATCATCTTCATCAAACATAGCTTCCCCAAGCTTGTGGCTTTGCATATCATTAGCATCATGGATATTCAAGGAATTCATACTAACAACATTGCAATCATGCTCATCATTCAAATATTTAGTGCCAAACATTCTAATGCATTCTTCTTCTAGCACTTGAGCACAATTTTCCTTTCCATCATACTCACGAAAGATATTAAAAAGATGAAGAGTATGAGACAAAATCAATTCCATTTTTTATAGTTTTCTTTTATAAACTAAACTAGTGATAAAACAAGAAACTAAAAGACTCGATTGCAAGATCTGAAGATATACCTTCAAGCACTCACCTCCCCGGCAACGGCGCCACAAAAGAGCTTGATGTCTACTACACAAACTTATTCTTGTAGATGTTGTTGGGCCTCCAAGTGCAGAGGTTTGTAGGACAGTAGCAAATTTCCCTTAAGTGGATGACCTAAGGTTTACCAATCCATAGGAGGCATAGGATGAAGATGGTCTCTCTCAAGCAACCCTACAACCAAATAACAAAGAGTCTCTTGTGTCCCCAACACACCCAATACAATGATAAATTGTATAGGTGCACTAGTTCGGCGAAGAGATGGTGATACAAGTGGTATATGGATAGTAGATAAAGGTATTTGTAATCTGAAATTATAAAAACAGCAAGGTAACAAGTGATAAAAGTGAGCGTAAACGGTATTGCAATGCTAGGAAACAAGGCCTAGGGTTCATAATTTCACTAGTGTAAGTCCTCTCAACAATACTAACATAATTGGATCATAAAACTATCCCTCAACATGCAACAAAGAGTCACTCCAAAGTCACTAATTGCGGAGAACGAACGAAGAGATTATGGTAGGGTACGAAACCACCTCAAAGTTATTCTTTCCAGTCAATCCGTTGGGCTATTCCTATAAGTGTCACAAACAGCCCTAGAGTTCATACTAGAATAACACCTTAAGATACAAATCAACCAAAACACTAATGTCACCTAGATACTCCAATGTCACCTCAAGTATCCGTGGGCATGATTATACGATATGCATCACACAATCTCAGATTCATCTATTCAACCAACACATAGGACCTCAAAGAGTGCCCCAAAGTTTCTACCAGAGAATCACGACGAAAACGTGTGCCAACCCCTATGCATAGGTTCATGGGCGGAACCCGCAAGTTGATCACCAAAACATACATCAAGTGAATCACGTGATATCCCATTGTCACCACAGATATCCACGGCAAGACATACATCAAGTGTTCTCAAATCTTTAAAGACTCAATCCGATAAGATTACTTCAAAGGGGAAACTCAATTCATTATAAGAGAGTAGAGGGGGAGGAGAAACATAAGATCCAACTATAATAGCAAAGCTCGCGATACATCAAGATCGTATCATCTCAAGAACATGAGAGAGAGAGAGAGATCAAACACATAGCTATTGGTAGATACCCTCAGCCCCTAGGGAGAACTACTCCCTCCTCGTCATGGAGAGCACCGGGATGATGAAGATGGTCACCGGAGAGGGATTTCCCCCTCCGGCAGGGTGCCGGAACGGGTCTAGATTGGTTTTTGGTGGATATAGGGGCTTCTGGTGGCGGAACTCCCGATCTAACCTCTGTTCTAGAAGTTTTACGATACGTAGGTATATATGGGTGAAAGGAGTATGTCAGTGGACCGAAGGGGGGGCACGAGGCAGGGGGCGCGCCCCTATCCTCGTGAGCTCCTCCTTCATCTTCTGACGTAGGGTCCAAGTCGATCTGGTAGGTTTCCTTCCAAAAATAACTTCTCCAGTTGATTTCGTTCCGTTTCGACTCTGTTTGATATTCCTTTTCTTCGAAACACTGAAATAGGCATAAAACAGCAAATCTGGGCTGGGCCTCCGGTTAATAGGTTAGTCCCAAAAATAATATAAAAGTGGAAAATAAAGCCCAATATTGCCTAAAATAGTAGATAATATAGCATGGAGTAATCAAAAATTATAGATACATTGGAGACGTATCATGCTGCCGTTCGACAAGGCCTCCTCTCGGCCTTCCTGTTCCCTTCCCTGATTTGCTTCTCTCTGAAACTCTCTTCCTCGTTGAATAGAGGACGCGCAGCCTTCTTCAGCTCTGCCCGCAAATAGCCATTGGACCCACCTCCATCAGCCTCCGTTCGGCACGTTGCCGTCGGGATCTGCTCGCCACCTCGCTGACCCGCCGCTTCCCACGCTTGTCGGCCTCGCCACAAGTTCCCAGCGTCGTCTCCTTCTGCTCGAGCGAGGGAGACGAGCGACGACTCTTCTTCATCGATGCTCTCTAGCTTGAGCGCACGCGTTGACCCAGCGCTCGCGCGACCCCCGCCCGGCTCAAGCGCTCGTGTGGGCCACGCTAGGCACGCCGGCAAGGCTGGCCCAAGCCGCTTCCCTGATGCCATATCTCCACTAGACGGGCATTGGCCCATGTGAGCAGTTCCCCCAGCCCAGTAGTGTTTTTTTAGGTTCAGCCAATTTGTCTAATTATCCAGAGTTGCCAGTTTTGCAGAAATGTCCCTAGTCTTCATACATTGAATTACTCTTTAACTGTGCATCGGATTAAAATGCTTTATATTTGAAAAATGACTAGAATTTCATCTAGTTTCACAATATCCAACTTTAATGCATGTTTGAAATGTTTAAATTGTTGTTCGCATGTATTTTTCTTAAATGCCATGTTAAAAAGCTTTATTTCATAACTAAATAACTGTAGCTCCAAATTTAATAAAATTTATATGTAAACGGGGTAGAGAAATGCCTAGCTAAACATGGTGCACTCATCTTGCATGTTTAACAACTCTAAAATTGTGCTTAGGGCAGAACAGTACCAAACCTAAAATATGCACATGAGGATTTTCCGAAATTGTTGTTTGTTGTTCCGACCTCATTTAAATTGCTTAGATAGTATAGTTTTATTATGTTTCTCCTCTTGCCATGTTTAACAACATTTAATATTGTTGGGTACCTAAACGGGGGAGAACTAAATAATCGAACATGGTGTTTCATCAATATGCAAATCGTTGCATATTGAGCTCCACTTAATTTGTAGTATTGCTTGTGCACTTTGCCATGTCATGCCTCATTAAACCGGACATGCATCATACTTGGTTGCGCGTTGATGACCCACAAGTATAGGGGATCTATCATAGTCCTTTCTATAAGTAAGAGTGTCGAACCCAACAAGGAGCAAAAGGAAATGATAAGCGGTTTTCAGCAAGGTATTCTCTGGAAGTACTGAAATAAGTGGTAACAGATAGTTTTGTGATAGGATAAATTGTAACGAGCAACAAGTAACAAAAGTAAATAAAGTGCAGCAAGGTGGATCAATCCTTTTGTAGCAAAGGACAAGCCGGAACAAACTATTATAATAGAAAAAGCGCTCCCGAGGACACATGGGAATATCGTCAAGCTAGTTTTCATCACGTTCATATGATTCGCGTTCGATACTTTGATAATTTGATATGTGGGTGGACCGGTGCTTGGGCGCTGTTCTTACTTGAACAAGCATCCCACTTATGATTAACCTCTATTGCAAGCATCCGCAACTACAACAAAAGTATTAAGGTAAACCTAACCATAGCATGAAACATATGGATCCAAATTAGCCCCTTACGAAGCAACACATAAACTAGGGTTTAAGCTTCTGTCACTCTAGCAACCCATCATCTACTTATTACTTCCCAATGCCTTCCTCTATGCCCAAATAATGGTGAAGTGTTATGTAGTCGACGTTCACATAACACCACTAGAGGCTAGACAACATACGTCTTATCAAAATATCAAACGAATACCAAATTCACATGACTACTCATAGCAAGAGTTCTCCCTTGTCCTCAGGAACGAACGTAATTACTCACAAAGCATATTCATGTTCAAAATCAGAGGGGTAATAAAATGCATATAGGATCTGAACATATAATCTTCCACCAATTAAACCAACTAGCATCAACTACAAGGAGTAATCAACACTACTAGCAACCTACTAGCACCAATCCCGGACTTTGAGACAAGAATTGGATACAAGAGATGAACTAGGGTTTGGAGATGAGATGGTGCCGGTGAAGATGTTGATGGATATTGCCCTCTCCCGATGAGAGGAGCGTTCATGATGACGATGGTGATGATTTCCCCCTCCGGAAGGGAAGTATCCCCGGCAGAACAGCTCTGCCGGAGCTCTAGATTGGATCCGCCAAGGTTCCGCCTCGTGGCGGCGGAGTCTCGTCCCAAAAAGTTCCTTCCTATTTTTTTCTCATCGAAAGACCTCATATAGGAGAAGATGGGCATCGGAGAGCCACCAGGGGGCCCACGAGGTAGGGGGCGCGCCCTAGGGGGGGGGGGGGCGCCCACCCTCGTGAGCAGGGTGTGGCCCCCTTGGCCTTCATCTTTGGCGTGGATTTTTCTTTATTTCTTTTAAGACGTTCCGTGAAGTTTCAGGACTTTTGGAGTTGCGCAGAATAGGTCTCTAATATTTGCTCCTTATCCAGACCAGAATTCCAGTTGCCGGCATTCTCCCTCTTTATGTAAACCTTGTAAAATAAGAGAGAAAAGCCATAAGTATTGTGACATAAAGTGAAATAACAGTCCATAATGCAATAAATATCGATATAAAATCATGATGCAAAATGGGTGTATCAACTTCCCAAGCTTAGACCTCGCTTGTCCTCAAGCGAAAAGCAGATAACAATAAATATGTCCTCACGTTTAGGGGTAGAGGCGTCGATGAAAATAAAATACGGACATGAAGGCATCATGATTATTCTCATAACAGCAACATATATAGATTTTGTCATATGATTACTTATGTTTAAGTGATGATCTATTCACAATGCAAAAGTATAAATCATAAACCTTATTGGGCTCCAACAAACTATAATCTCAGTCATTGAAGCAATTGCAATTTATCATAACATCGGAAAGAGTCTATGTCAGAACTAAAAAGCAAGTCCACATACTCAACTATCATTTAGTCCTCCATAATTGCTAACACTCACGCAATACTTGTGGTTATGGAGTTTCAATCGGACACAGAGAAAGATAGGGGCTTATAGTTTTGCCCCACAACCTTTTACCTCAAGGGTAATGTCAACAATAATGGTTCATGCTCCCCTACATCCAATTAGATATATATATCATGTTCTTTCCAACGTGCTGAGCTTGCCAACGGATAAAATAAAAAAAGGAAAGGTGAAGATCACCGTGACTCTTGACTAAGGTAGAAGATAATAATAAAGGATAGGCCCTTAGCAGAGGGAAGCAGAGGTTGCCATGCGCTTTTATGGTTGGATGCACAAAATCTCAATGCGAAAGAACATCACTTTATATTGCCACTTGTGATATGAACCTTTATTATGCAGTTCGTCGCTTTTATTACTTCCACATCACAAGATCGTATAAAGCTTATTTCTCCCACACCAATCAATCATACATATTTAGAGAAATTTTTATTGCTTTGCACCAATGACAACTTACTTGAAGGATCTTACTCAATCCATACGTAGATATGGTGGACTCTCATGGAAAAACTGGTTTAGGGATATTCGGAAGCACAAGTAGTATTTCTACTTGGTGCTGAGAATTTGGCTAGCATGAGGAGGAAAGGCAAGCTCAAAAAGTTAGAGGAACCCTGACAACATACTTTATCTCAGATATAAGAAAGACATCACTCATTACGTTGTCTTCCTTGTCCAACATCAACTCTTTAGCATGTCATATTTTAATGAGTGCTCCCAATCATAAAAGATGTCAATGATAATATATTTATATGTGAAGACCTCTCTTTCCTTATTACTTCTTATTAATTGCAACAATGACCAAAGCTATGTCTGCCATCTCCCAACAACTTTTAATCATCATACTCTTTCTATGTGAAGTCATTACTCTCAATAAGATCAATATGAACTTTTTGTTTCTTTTTATTCTTTTCTTCTTTCTTTTATTCACCCAAGATCATGGCAAAATAATCAAGCCCTTGACTCAACACTAATCTTTATTATATATAACTCACGGACTCAATTACATAGAGAGATCATAAAGCAAAACTCAAAACTAGATCATGCCATAAACTTTATTCTACTAGATCAAGATACTACTAATAGGATCGAACTAAGAAAAACGGTAAAGATAGGAGTTGTGATTGTGATACGATACCGGGGCACCTCCCCCAAGCTTGGAAGTTGCCAAGGGGAGTGCCCAAACCTGTGTGATTATGTCTCCTTCTTTGTTGTCGGTGTAATATTCTTGGCGATGATTCCCCTCAGGATGCGGTTCTCCTCCTTGAGCTTATTAACTTGCTGTTTGAGGTCCATTATTTCCTTACGAAGCTTTCCTATGACAGCTAAAGCTCCTTGCACCCAAGGGTGTTGCATAGCTGCGGGAGAACAAGTGACACTCCTCTTCATATTTTCATAAGAAAGAAATCTAACATTAGAAGGGATAACCGAGTTTGGGATAGCTGAGCTCTGTAGTTCCCCCATTGTGAATCCAGCTCAGAGGCGAGAGGTGACTTCTTGATCCTCCATGGCATCTACTCTCATCAATTCAGCCTCCATCTCTTCCTCCGTTGCTGGCCCAAAGTGGTCAGTGTCATTGTTTGCCCTTGGTTCCGGTGCCGGATTAGATACCCGGCTCTCCCCGATTGACTCTTGAGAAGACATCTTGCTATAATCTGCAGCAGCAGTAGCTCGAAAACCAAAACAGAGGAAATTTGCGTGATACGGGAGTCAAAACCTTCGGGAGAATATATAATGAATTTTTACCAACCAAAATACGTATCGTGCAATAAAACGGAGTCCGAAAGGCACACGAGGTGCTCATGAGGTAGGGGGCGCGCCCACCACCCTCATGGGGCCCTCGTGTCCTTCCTGGACTGCTACTAATTTTTCTATTTTTCTAAATATTCCAAAACAGAGAAATATTGCCTTAAAAATTGTTTTGGAGTTGGTTTACTTACCGTACCACATACCTATTCCTTTCCGGAGTCTGAAACATTCCGGAAAGTGTCCCTTATGTATTCCTCCGGGGTTACGGTTTCAATAATATTGGTTTCAACATTTATGGGATTACCTGAGATATAATGTTTAATTCTTTGACCGTTTACCACCTTCGTATTTGTGCCTTCGAAGTTGTTGATTTTTATGGCACCGGAACGATAGACCTCCTCGATAACATAGGGGCCTTCCCATTTAGAGAGAAGTTTTCCTGCAAAAAATCTTAAACGAGAGTTGTATAGCAATACATAATCACCTATATTAAACTCACGCTTTTGTATCCTTTTTTCATGACATCTTTTAACTTTTTCTTTAAACAACTTGGCATTTTCATAACCTTGGGTTCTCCATTCATCAAGTGAGCTAATATCAAATAACCTCTTCTCATCGGCAAGTTTAAAATCATAGTTGAGTTCTTTAATAGCACAGTATGCCTTATGTTCTAGTTCGAGAGGTAAATGACATGCTTTTCCATAAACCATTTTATACGGAGACATACCCATAGGATTTTTGTATGCAGTTCTATATGCCCATAATGCATCATCAAGTTTCTTAGACCAATTCTTTCTAGACCTATTAACAGTCTTTTGCAAAATTAATTTGAGTTCTCTATTGCTCAACTCTACTTGACCACTAGACTGTGGGTGATAAGGAGATGCAATTCTATAATTAACATCATATTTAGCAAGCATTTTACGGAAGGCACCATGAATAAAGTGTGAACCACCATCAGTCATTAAATATCTAGGGACTCCAAACCTCGAAAAAATAACTTCCTTAAGCATTTTAATAGAAGTGTTATGATCAGCACTACTAGTTGGAATAGCTTCTACCCACTTAGTAACGTAATCAACAACAACTAGAATATGTGTGTATCCATTAGAGGCAGGAAAAGGTCCCATATAATCAAAGCCCCAAACATCAAATGGTTCAATAACAAGTGAATAATTCATAGGCATTTCTTGACGTCTACTAATATTACCAATTCTTTGACATTCATCACAAGACAAGACAAACTTACGGGCATCCTTGAAGAGAGTAGGCCAATAAAAACCAGATTGCAGTACCTTATGTGCAGTTCTATCTCCAGCGTGGTGTCCTCCATAAGACTCGGAATGACACTTGCGTAGGATCTATTCCTGTTCATGCTCAGGTACACAACGTCTAATAACACCATCTACTCCTTTATAAAGATGTGGGTCATCCCAAAAGTAATTTCTCAAGTCATAGAAGAACTTTTTCTTTTGCTGGTATGTGAAGCTAGGTGGTATAAACTTAGCAACAATATAATTAGCATAATCAGCATACGAGGGAGTACTACGAGAAGTACTTATAACATTTAATTGTTCATCAAGAAAGTCATCATTAATAGGTAGTGGGTCATCAAGAATATTTTCTAACCTAGACAAGTTGTCTGCAACGGGGTTCTCAGCTCCCTTCCTATCAACAATATGCAAATCAAATTCTTGTAGCAAGAGAACCCATCTAATAAGTCTAGGTTTAGCATCTTTCTTTTCCATAAGGTATTTAATAGAAGCATGATCAGTGTGAATAGTTACTTTAGAATCAACAATATAAGGTCTGAACTTATCACAAGCAAATACAACTGCTAAAAGCTATTTTTCAGTAGTAGCATAATTTCTTTGAGCATTGTCTAGAGTCTTACTAGCATAATGAATAACATTTAATTTCTTATCAACTCTTTGACCTAGAACAGCACCTACAGCATAATCACTAGCATCACACATAATTTCAAAGGGTAAATTCCAATCAGGTGGCTGAACAATAGGTGCAAAGACTAATGCTTTCTTAAGTATTTCAAATGCTTCTACACAATCATCATCAAAGACAAATGGTATATCTTTTTGCAATAAATTAGTCAGAGGCCGAGAAATTTTTGAGAAGTCCTTAACGAACCTCCTATAAAAACCGGCATGACCAAGGAAACTTCTTATACCTTTGATGTCCTTGGGACATGGCATCTTTTCAATAGCATCAACCTTGGCTTTATCAACTTCAATACCTCTTTCAGAAACTTTGTGCCCCAAGACAATACCTTCATTAACCATAAAGTGGCACTTTTCCCAATTCAAGACAAGATTAGTTTCTTCACATCTCTGCAAAACTCGATCAAGATTGCTCAAGCAATCATCAAAAGAGGAACCATAGACGGAAAAGTCGTCCATGAAAACCTCACAAATCTTTTCACAAAAGTCAGAGAATATAGCCATCATGCATCTTTGAAAGGTAAGAGGTGCATTACATAAACCGAAAGGCATACGTCTATAAGAAAAAGTACCAAAAGGGCATGTAAAAGTAGTCTTTGATTGGTCTCTAGCCGACACAGGTATTTGAGAGAACCCAGAATAACCATCTAGAAAGCAATAGTGTGTATGTTTGCATAATCTTTCTAGCATTTAATCAATAAAAGGTAAGGGGTAATGATCCTTCTTGGTAGCTTTATTTAATTTGCGGAAATCAATTACCATCCTATAATCTGTGATAATTCTTTGTGGAATCAATTCATCTTTATCATTAGGAACAACAGTAATACCTCTGTCGGATTTCGGGTTCCGGCAGACCCTTGAGGTTCGAACACTGGGGTGCGCACGGAGATTTCGCCTCCTACCTGCCTGCACCCCTCCGCCTCGCTAAGATCTAAACTATGGAAAGAACAACACAAGAGACACAGGGTTTATACTGGTTCGGGCCACCGTTGTGGTGTAATACCCTACTCCAGTGTGTGGTGTGGTGGATTCCCTCTTGGGATGATGATGATGAACAATACAAGGAAGAACAGCCTCGCGAGGGTCTGTTCTTGGCTGGGGAGATGAACTGCCGGGAGGAGTTCAGTTACCTTTCTCTCTCTCTCTCTATGATCCTTTTATCCTTCGATCCCTATATCTCCTTCCAACCCCCCTTTGCTCTGTGGGTGGCTGGTCCTATTTATAGAGGCCCTGGTCCTCTTCCCAAATATCGAGCGGGAAGGGAGCCAACAATGGCGGGCTAATTTGAAGGGGGACAGCTAGTATCGGCTATCCTGACAAAAGTACTCTTCACCTGCGCAAAGCTCTGGTGATGACGCCGTCTTGGGCTCCATGGTGACCTCCGTCTCGTAGTCCTCCTGGTCTTGGTCTCGTTGCACCGAAATGACAACCTTTGCCTGATGCCTCGGTACTCCGCGGCTGCGCTTGCCCCCTTTGCACCAAAGAGGAAAGGAGGACACCGAGCGGGCTAGCACCCGCCTGGCGCCCTTGGTCGTCATGGCTTGCGTCACGGGCACCTCGTGAGGTACCCCGCCTTGGTCTCTCTGCCTCCTCGTGAGCCAGCCTAACGAGACCGTGCCTGAGGAAGCTCCGCGTCGTCTGCCCCGCGAGGCTTGGCCCCTCGTCAGGGTCTTGGGTTTGTGTTGGTGAAGATGGGCCGCGCTGGGCCCCCCTTTGAGCCACACCGCAGGCCGCAGGCAGGCAAGTCTGGGGACCCCCATTCCCAGAACGCCGACAGTAGCCCCCGGGCCCAAGGCGCGCCCGGACATGGCCGTGCAGGGAGGAGGAAGGGCAAGAGCGAAGCGCCGCGGGCCCTAACAGCCTGCGGCCTTGGGCGCCGCGTGGCGGTTGATTGGACGTGGGCGGCACTGTTCCCCCACGCCCTCCTTATTTTGCGCCATGCTAGGCGGACCCGTAGTCGTACACAGCCATTCCCCTGTTTGGTTGCTCGAGCGCCCTCTGTCCTTCCTCCGCTCGAACTCTGCTTTCTGTTTTCAACTCAATCTTGAACCTCCCCCCTTCCCATCGCCATGGCTCCGACAAAGAAGGGAAGAGGGAAGAAACCCGTGTCTCCGCCTTGCCCGCCGCCGTTGGCGGCCCCCGCCGAGGGCTTGGGCAAGGTCAGCTTGGCTCTGGCCACCATCTTCAATGAATGCGGGAGGACGACGGCCTGGCCCGCGTCCCACTTCTCCATCGACAGGATAGCCACCGAGGTCCCATATTTTGCCGACGCCCTGTGGGCGGGTCTGGTTCCTCCCTTTTCTGATTTCTTCAATGTCGTGCTTTCCCATTATCAGATCCACATGATGCATCTGGATCCTGAATCCATCACTCTCCTTTCGGTCTTCGCCTTTGTTTGCGAGGCTATGATGGGCATCCTTCCTTCGGTTGCCTTGCTGCGCCACTTCTTCTCGCTGCGCCTTGTTGACCCTACCCAATGCTGGGCGTGTGTGTCACATCCCAAGTTCTGGTAATGCCTAGTGCTAACATATGGTGTTGCATCATGTCTACTTTACTCAGAAAATTTGAAATGGGGATGACAAGCCCTAGCACTAAATGAAATGCAATTAGGATCAAAATAAAAATATTTTCAATGAACCCAGAATGCCCTTTAGAAAAGTTCATTATTTTTGATAAAGGTGAAAACCTCTGCCAAAAATGATGCACATACTTTTAGGCCATTCAGGATTTTTGAATAACTCATATTGTATTTGAATTGGGGCCTTTAAATACTATTAATATTTTTAAATGCTCCAAAAATTCTGAAAATAGTTAAGGGCATCTGTAATAATTCATTTAATTCCCACAATTATTTTCAGGATTTATTAAAATGGTTTGGGTTATAAACTAAATCAAAACAAAATAACATAAATAGAAAACAGAAACAGAATTAGAAAGAGAGGAACCTACCTGGCAAAGCCTACCTGGCCTGTTACTGTAGTGGCCCAGCTCCTCCAGCCGGCCCAGCCCAGCTGGCCAGTGCCAGTCGTCTTCAACCTCTGCCAGTAGGCAAAGGCGAAGGCGGGCACGGCGCGCGCTGAGGCCGCCACCTCCTCCCTACCTGCCTCGCGCCCCTGAGGCTCTCTTCCAGCGCCACGGAGACGGCCACGCACCCCCAGGCCCTCTCCCTCCCCCCCCCCCCCCGTGCTCATCCCCTCCCTTGTCTCTCTCCCTCGCACCACCGAACGCGGCCGCCGCCGCCGACGAGAATCACCACGGCCACAGCTACCCCCTCGCCCCTCTGTTGTGCCCACGAGTTCCGCGACGTCGTCCTCGACCCCCTCACCGAACCACGCCCCGCCGGAAGCCCTGCAGCGTCGCCTTCGAGGTCTTCTTCAACCTTTGTCCACTAGAGATGCCTCTCGCCGCCCCGCTTGCTCCGGTGCTTCCCCAAGCACGCCGAGGCCACCTCTGCATCCACCGTGAGCCCCTGCCCCTAACCCCCCCTCCTCTACGCCTCGGTTGCGCCCCCTAGCCGCCATCTCCACCGAGCCCGAGCACTCTGCTCCGCCGGCGACGCCGTCGTCGTGGCCACAGCCACGCGGGCTCGAAACCGAGCACGTCACCGCGTTTGCCACACTCCCAGGAGGCCGTAGCCCCTCTCCACGCCCCTTTTGTGCATCCCAGCGCCGAACCCGAGCACACCCGAGCTCCGGCCGCCGCGGCCGAGCTCCCCGACGCGCACCGGTCTGGGCTGTCGAACGAGCCCAACCACGCTGGGAACGGGGCCCCAAAGCCCATTCCCGCGGCCTCCGCCGCATCTGGTCATCGCCGGTGGCTAAACGTCGGTGGTTTAGCCCCAGTTGACCAGGGGTTTGACCTCCACTGACGTGTGGGCCAAAGCGCCTGTCTAATTAGTGTTAGGTTTAGTTAGTGTTAATTAACTTAGCTAATTAGATGAGCCACTGACATGTGGGCCCGCCCTGCTAATTACCCTAGAATTAGGACTTACAAAAATTAGTTAGTCTAATGACACTGACCGGTGGGTCCCATGTGTCAGGTTTGACTCTAACCGGCCCTGTTGACCTGCTGACGTCATAATGATGTAGTGTTGACGCAGTAAAGGAATTTCTGGATTTAAAATAATACAGGAAATTCCAGAAAACAATTTAAACTTCAAAAAATCATAGAAATTCAACCGTAACTCCAAATGAAATAAATTATATATGAAAAATTATCAGAAAAATTCAAGGAATCTGTTTATGGCATTTTCATGCATGTTAGAACAACTTATGGCTGCTGATTAGGCCAATTCATATAAATGGAATTTAAACTCTCACATATGGAGTTTGAATTTGAACCTAGGGTTCAAACCAACCCCATTTAACATGTTGCTAGTTGCATTAGCTCAAACCATAGCATATTGACATGTCATGAGCATGCATCATATTGTGCATTGCATTGATTGTGTTTCTTTCTCCTGTTACCGGTATTTGTCCCCTCTCGATAGACGTGGTTTCGACGATGGGTTCGATGACACCGATGAAGAGCTATAATATCTTCAGAAGTGCCAGGTAAGCAAAACACCCTTGTTCATTCCGATACAATCCCACTTTCTCGCTCCTGTTCTCTTTTACTGCATTAGGACAACAACGATTCAACTGTTACATGTCGCGGTAGTTGAACCCCTTTCCTCTGCATGACCTGTCATTGCCACAGTAAATAGATGAAACCCACTAGCATGAGTAGGAGTTGTTTGAGCCCTGATGTGCCTACTCATTCATGCTTATTTGTCATGCCTGCTACTGCTTAGAGTTGAGTCAGGTCTGATTCATCGGGGATGAATTGGAACAGTGATGAACATGTCCTACTGTGTGTGAGCTAAGTGTGTGAACACGATTTGGTAAAGGTAGCGATGAGAGGCCATGTAGGAGTACATGGTGGGTTGTCTCATTGAAACCGTCCTTAGGAACTGAGTTCTATGTTTGTGATCCATGAAACGGTTACTACCACGCATTGGGCCAGAAACCAATGGACCCTCTCGGCTTCTTGATCACCCTTGTCCTCTGTCCAGGACTTGCAACTAGTTTCTGGTGTTTATAGGATATGTGTTGAAGGCCGTGCGTAGCGCTGACCCTAGGGGTGGGCTATGATGTGGTAGATACACTATGGCCGGGCATCCCGGGCGTCCGTTTGGTGTCTCGGAACCCTGTACACATCATCCGGGGCCGTATGTGGAAACCTCGGCCGGACTCCCTGCGGATGGAACCTGGATAGGCGATAAACCTGGACTAGAGACTTGAGTGTTTAGGTAGGCCATGGCCGACACCCTCGTTGGGCTTCCGCTTGAAGGTTGCCGAGTACATGTCGTGTAAACGACGGTAAGTGGTGAGAGAGTGTGTGAAGAAGTACACCCCTGCAGTGTTAACATCATCTACTCGAATAGCCGTGTCCGCGGTAATGGACTTCTGGGTTGCCTATAACAATTCATAGACAAGTGAAAGTGGATACTCTAAAACTCGCAAGATAAGTGTGAGTGCTATGGATGGCCTTCTCGTAGGGAGACTGGAGTGGATCCATAGTGGTGTATTGAATGGTGAATATGTGGACTCGTGTGCGCCACCTCAAAAGAGTTACTTGCAGTCGTAGTTCCGGTTAGCCACTGAGTCAAAGCTAGCTTGCTGCAGTTAAACCCCACCACCCTCTTTGTTGATACCGATGCCATGTTGGTTTGTACTCACGTTTGCTTAATTTATGTTTTGAAGAGAGACTTCAGTCCCGCTAGTAGTTCCGCTTGGACTTCGACGTTTAGCTTGATACCTCAGCTACGCTCTTGTGCCGTCGGTAGGATCTGGTAGATAGTTAGGCTTCTTAGCCTTCTTCATTTGTAGTTGTCTGTACTCAGACAAGTTAAGCTTCCGCATGTGCTTGTTTCTTGTATGCTCTGTATGTTGGGTCATAAGACCCATGTTTGTCATATCTCGCTCCTCGGAGCCTAATGAATAAATACTTTGAGTCGTAGAGTTATGTTGTGATGCCATGTTGTATTTACACATACCGAGCATATTGTGTGTATGATTGAAATGCTTGGTATGTGTGGGATCCGACAATCTAGTTGTTTATCCTTGGCAGCCTCTCTTATGGGGAAATGTAGTCTAGTGCTTCCTTGAGCCATAGTAGTCCGCTACAGCCCGGTTCACCGGAGTCCTGCTAGCCCAGCACTACTGCTCAGATCACTTGACTGGCCGGCATGTGTTTCACTTTGTTCCTGTGTCTGTCCCTTCGGGGAAATGTCACGCGGTGACATCCGGAGTCCTGCCTAGCCTGCTACAGCCCGGGTTCCCGGAGTCCTGTTAGCCCAGTGCTACAGCCCGGAATCACTCGCTGATGACCGACATTCTCGATGTGATTCATGTATGCATGTCTCCATAGGTCTGTGCTGCTTTGGGTTCATGACTAGCCATGTCAGCCCGGGTTCTCTGTCATATGGATTCTAGCGACACTATCATATACGTGAGCCAAAAGGCGCAAACGGTCCCGGGCCATGGTAAAGCAACACCCGTGGGTTACCATGCGTGCGGCAGCAAAGTGATATGAGGTGTTACCGGCTAGATCGATGTGACTTGGAATCGGGGTCCTGACAGTGTGTGAGCTTCGTTGCCGCGCCTGAGAAGACGGCCTCTGGGATTTACTTCAAGCTCCCTCCGCCCGCGGCTAGGTTCCGCGAGCGGTGGCTGTATGTGGATGCTGGGGTGCCCAGCCCCCTGCTGTCGGAGCCAACTTCGCCTGCTGTCCCCAATTCAGGCTAGGGCCAGGAGACGCTTGAGAGCCCCCGGCTCGTCTTCGTCTGGCACCGCTTCGCGTTCTTGATGTCGCTTGGCACGACAATGCCCAAGGTGGTGAAGGAGTTCCTGCTATGCTGCGTTGCTCCTCTCCAGCGCCACTCCCGCCGGATGTGGGCCTTCAGCGGGCGCGATGATCGTATGAGGCTCCAGGAAGAGGACCTGACGCCTGAAGTGCTGAGGACGTCGCTCTTGACCTTGACGGGGGACCCCAACCCTGGCAGCATCCAGCAGGGAGGGGCCTTGCTGTACCTCTGCCAGAGCGGGGGCGATTTTGTGAGGCAGATGCCTATCTTCGATGAGTGGGGGCCGCGCCCCGCCGGCCTCCAGGGGCCTCACGAGAACCCAGTGGTGGTGACCGCCCTTCCAGTCGGCCAAGGCGGCTCTTCCTCAAGTGGCGGAGCAGGGAGGCACGAGGCGCCAGAGGCCGAGGGGGCTCCCGGCGGGGCGCCAGCATCGGGCGATGCTCATGAGGAAGAAGTTATCGGGGCCCGTGCCACTAAGGCTGAGGGTGACAAGCAGCTGCCCTCTGCGCCTACGACCGAGGCCACTGAGGCTCCGGCGGCTTCTCTTGGCGAGGCAATTGGCGGCGTACATCAGGCAGGCGCCCCTGATGCAGATCGCCTTGACGCTCCATCTTCTTCGCAGGTTGATCCCAGCACCCGACTCTTAGGCCGCTTCCGCGTGGACTTTGAGGCCCTCCGGAAGAGAAGGGAGGCCCTGGGCGACGACTACCCTTGTCGCCTGCTAAAGCGTAGGAAGTACTTCGCCACTGATGAGTAATCCTTCTCCTTTCCCAGCTCTCGATCCTTCTGTTGCTCTTAGTGACCATTGCTTCGCAGGCCCCTTCCAGCCGAGCTTGCGGAGATGGCTGAGGAGCCGTCCCCCTTGGCTTCGCCCCCTCCACCGTCCTCAAGCGCTCCAAGCAGTGGAGTCCTTGTGGTGAGGGAGATCGACGAGGCGAACCATCCCGAAGCGTATCGTGGCTCCGCGCACCTCGCGATCCTTCGCGGGCCTTCTCGTGGCATAGCCAGCCTGTCGTGGGCTTCTCGCCTGGTCGTGGACTGTGATTGGCTGAGGCGCTTCCTGCGCTCTTCACCTGGGGACGGGCTGGCCCCAGGCTGGGCTTCTGACGCGGCATGCTTGGCTGTCGCGAGGGTGCCAGCCCCCATTCCCCAGCCCGGAGGGGGAGTGATGACTCGCGGCCCCCGGCACTTGCTTGGGGCAGATGATGGTGTGGAAGACATGCTCGAGCGCGCTCGGGAGCATCGCGCTCTCCGCCAAGGATTCCTTCGAAGGGCGGCTGACGCGGTAAGCCTGCTTGGAGAGGAGCTTGCCGATGAAGACGCGTGCCTTGAGGCCGAGGGCCTGCGCCTGGCTGCAGAGAGGCGCGAGCTGGAGGGCGCCATCGCCCTTGCACGCCGTCAGCGCGATCTTGACGATGCAGAGGCCAAGGCGTCGCTGGTGGCCTCTCGGGAGGCCCGATCTTGGGCCGCTGAAGATGCTCGGGAAGCTGACCGGCGGCGGAGGAGCGGGCTCGGGAGCTCCTGGCCTGGTGCCACTCACTGGAGGAGCAGGTGGAGCTGCGCGAGGCAGCCCTCGCGTTGATGAAGGTGGCCTCCGGTGACTCAACAGAGCTCCAGAAGCGTGAGGAGGCGCTGACGTTGGAAGCCGCCGAACGTACCCGAGAGTACGAGCGCCTGGAGACGAGGGAGTGCTTGGTGACGCAGGCGGAGGATGATGTTGCTGCACAGGAAGCCCGCGTCCTGGAGGAGGTCGGACGTCGAGTGATGATGGCGCATTTGAACCTCGAGCACGAGTTCAAAGAGAAGCTGGGGTTGATCCGGGCCAAAGCTGAAGGCAGGACTGCTGCCTTGAGGGCCAAGCTGGAGGAGGCGACGCGGCGGGCCGACGCTTTCTGGGCCGCTCTTGAGGTGGCGCAAGGTGAGTTAACCGCCTCCCAGGCCGAGGTGCTCCTTCTCCGCCAGCGGGTGGAGGAGGCTGAGGTCGTCGCGGGCCAGAACGCGGACGAGATCCGTCAGCGGCGGATCCTGGAGCATGGGCACGGCCCCATGCATGCCACGCTCTGGGAAAGAGCCAACACAGCCTTGGGCAACATCTGCGAGGCGGCTGTTGGCGAGCCGCCCGCAGTCAACTATGCTGGCAATCTTCAGTTCTTCACTGACGTGGTGACGCAGTTGGAGGCACGGTCGGTCAGGGCTGACAGGTTGGTGACGCGCCTTTTCTCGCGTCTTCAGCCACCTCCGGAACATGGATCCCCACTTTGATTTTGACGCCGTGAAAGTGCAACTATCCCTAGGTGGTTTTGGTAATTCATAACAACATATAGCTCATTGAGTTAATGCTATTCCAAGATGATTATTTCAGGAAAGCTCAATGATTGGCATGGCATGGATATGAAAGTGGAACCCTCAAAATGCTAAGGACAATGGATTGGCTCAAGCTCAAAAGCTCAAGACTCTTCATTTTATATTTTAGTGATCCAAGATCACATTGAGTCCATAGGAAAAGCCAATACTATTAAGGAGGGATGAGGTGTTGCTTAATGAGCCTCTTGCTTCATGTGCTTAGTGATATGCTCCAAAACCCTCAACTACTTTCCCATATCCACATATGACCTAAACTCTAAGCCAAACTCGGTCCTACCGATTCTTCCTATCCGGCGCCACCGAGTTTCACTTGTCATTAGCCACTGCCAAACCCTAGCAATTCGGTCCTACCGATAAGGATCTCGGTCCCACCGAGATGGGGTTGCAAACTCTCTATTTCCCTTTCGTAACTTTTCGGTCCCACCGAAAGAGCGAATCGGTCCCACCAAGATTGCAATGCAAACTCAGTGTTTCCCCTTTGTAACTTTTCGGTCTCACCGAAATCCACTCGGTCCCACCGAAAGAGCAAATCGGTCCCACCGAGTTTGCCTGACCAACTCTCTGGTTAGCTAATTACCAAACTCGGTCTCACTGAGTTTGTGTAATCGGTCTCACCGAGATTACATTATGCCCAAACCCTAACCGAATCGGTCCCACCGAGTTGCATGTCAGTCCCACCGAAATTCCTAACGGTCACTAGGTTTACATTTTCGGTCCGACCGAGTTTATTGATTCGGTCCCACCGAGATTGGAAAACCGTGTAACGGTTGGATTTTGTGTGGAGGCTATATATACCCCTCCACCTCTTTCTCATTGAGTGAGAGAGCCATCAGAACACACACATCATTCCTACTCATATGTTCTGAGAGAGAACCACCTACTCATGTGTTGAGACCAAGACATTCCATTCCTACCATATGAATCTTGATCTCTAGCCTTCCCAAGTTGCTTTCCACTCAAATCTTCTTTCCACCAAATCCAAATCCTATGAGAGAGAGTTGAGTGTTGGGGAGACTATCATTTGAAGCACAAGAGCAAGGAGTTCATTACCTACACACTATTTGTTACTTCTTGGAGAGTGGTGTCTCCTAGATTGGCTAGGTGTCACTTGGGAGCCTCCGACAAGATTGTGGAGTTGAACCAAGGAGTTTGTAAGGGCAAGGAGATCGCCTACTTCGTGAAGATATACCGCTAGTGAGGCAAGTCCTTCATGGGCGATGGCCATGATGGGATAGACAAGGTTGCTTCTTCGTGGACCCTTTGTGGGTGGTTGCTTCTTCATGGACCCTTCGTGGGTGGAGCCCTCCGTGGACTCGCGCAACCGTTGCCCTTGGGTGGAGCCCTGTGTGGACTCGCGCAACCGTTACCCTTCGTGGGTTGAAGTCTCCATCAACGTGGATGTAGGATAGCACCACCTATCCGAACCACGGGAAAAACATCCGTGTCTCCAATAGCGTTTGAAATCTCCAAACCCTTCCCTTTACATTCTTGCAAGTTGCATGCTTTACTTTCCGCTGCCAATATACTCTTTGCATGCTTGCTTGAATTGTGTGATGATTGCTTGACTTGTCCTAAAATAGCTAAAATCTGCCAAGAACTAAAATTGGGAAAAGGTTAAGTTTTTATTTGGTCAAGTAGTCTAATCACCCCCCCTCTAGACATACTTTCGGTCCTACAAGTGGTATCAGAGCTTTGGTCTCCATTTGCTTGATCTCCATAGCTTTTGGTGGTCATAGCCTTGGTTTCACAACCTAGGAGAGTATGGCGTCTAGCGAGGGAAATTATCACCGTAGAGGTCCTTACTTTGATGGTACTAATTTTGCTAGTTGGAAGCATAAAATGAAAATGCATATTCTTGGACATAACCCCGCTGTTTGGGCTATTGTGTGTGTTGGCTTGCAAGGTGACTTCTTTGAAGGGAGAGAACCAAACCGTGAAGCTACCGCGGAAGAGTTGAAGATGTTGCAATACAATGCTCAAGCTTGTGATATTCTCTTCAACGGATTGTGCCCCGAAGAATTCAACAAAATCAGCCGCCTTGAGAATGCAAAGGAAATTTGGGATACTTTGATTGATATGCACGAAGGTACCGACTCCGTCAAGGAATCCAAGTTGGATGTGCTTCAAAGCCAACTTGACAAGTTCAAGATGAAGGATGGTGAAGGTGTCGCTGAAATGTACTCTAGGCTTGCTCTCATCACAAATGAGATTGCCGGCTTAGGAAGTGAAGAGATGACCGATAAATTCATCATCAAGAAGATCCTAAGAGCCTTGGATGGAAAATATGATACCGTGTGCACATTGATCCAAATGATGCCCAATTACAAAGATCTCAAGCCAACGGAAGTGATTGTAAGAATTGTTGCTCATGAGATGTCACTTAAGGATAAAGAGGAACTTCACAACAAATCAAGTGGTGCCTACAAAGCCTCATGTGAAGCCCCTACATCATCAAGTGAGAAACAAGACTTCAATGAAGAATTGAGCTTAATGGTGAAGAACTTCAACAAGTTCTACAAGAATAGAAGCAAAGACAGAAGCTCCAAATCAAGGTCCTACAATGACAAAAGATCTTCTAGTCGAGAGTGAAACTGCTACAATTGTGGAAGACCCGGACACTATTCCAATGAGTGTACGGCTCCCTACAAGAGAAGAGAAGATTCTCCAAAAAGAAAAAGCAAAGGATCACCACCAAGAGAGAGAAGGAGTAGAGATGATCGTTATGAACGAAGATACTCACGGAGAAGCAAGGACTCAGAAAGGAAGGAAAAATCATCAAGGAGCTACACAATACGAAGACATCAAGCTCATGTTGGTGAATGGGTATCCGGCTCCGACTCCGACAGCCACTCCGAGAGAAGTTATCACTCCGACTCCGAAGATACTCAAGATGAAGGTGTTGCCGGTCTAGCACTTGTGTCAACCAACTCCTACGACATATTTGACTCACCAAATGAAGGAATTGGAAGATGCTTCATGGCCAAAGGTCCTAAGGTAACACACCCCGAGTATGTTGATTTTAATAGTGATGAGGATGGCTTGTTAGGAGATGATTTGATTGGTGACAACTCTAGTGATGAATACTATTATGAAAGACCAATTAATCATGCTAATCAAGATAAAACGAGTGACAATGATAAGGAGAAGATTGAGGCCCTAACTAAAGAACTAAAAACTCTTAAGTTAGCTCATGACACTATCTTCAAAGATCATCGAGAACTTTTAAGAGCTCATGAGAAGTTACGCTTTGAAAAGCTCAATCTTGAGCAAGAGCATGAGTTCTTAAAGGCAATCAATGATGATCTCCGCAAGAAAAGTTCTTCTTACATTGCCAAGCGTTTACTCTTATCCACTTACATGCCTCAAGTCAAGTCTAACAAGAAAGATTCTTCCGCTAGTAGTAATAATGATCATGCTAAATCCAATATTGTTGCTTCTAGTAGTTCTCTTGATTCCACTAATGATTCTCTTAGCCAAGTTACACTTGAGCAAGAAAATAGCTTATTGAAGGGAATTATAGAGAAAGGAGTGTACAAAAGCCTTGCCAGGAGTAAGCAATTCGAGGAAATTGTGCGCAAGCAAGGAATGCACCGGAAGAATCAAGGTGTTGGTTTTGAACAAAAGTTCAATGCCAATGGAGTTGAATGGGAAGAAGATCAATACCCCAAGACGAAGTTTGTCCCTCAACAAGAGAAGTTTTTCAAAGGGACACAAGCTCAAGATGATCTTCCACCACAAGACTATGAGCAAAAAGGCAAGGACAAGCTTCAAGAGGAAATTGATGCATTTGAAGAAGCTCCTAAGACCTTAGTCAAGTGGACTCCCAAGACTACTTCAAGTTCCACTTCATCAAGTACGACTACAACTCCAAGGATTCCCATCAAGATGATGTGGATCCAAAAGAAGAAGAACTAGAGAGTTCTTGAGGGTGACTCCGCCAACATACTTCACTCTTATCATTTTGGCAAGAACAAGTGCAATCAACTTCCACATCCTGCACTAGTTCAAGGAGTCACAAACCCTCTTGTTGGTAAGACAAGGGACAAGGTAACCTAAAGTTTTCATGGACATCATCTTTTGTGTGCATCACTCTATGTCTATGGATATCCTTGTTTGTTCCTTGTGGGACTAACCCATGTAGGTATTGAAAGTGCAATTCACTCAAAAGGATAGCTCCAAGAGATCTACATCAACATTGAGCATCCACATCTTCAATATCTACATGAAGTCATCATCGACAAAACCCAAGGTTAGTTCATCCCTCTTAGGGGGGATATCACATCTAGGGGGAACTTTACTCTAAGACTTGAGCTAGAGCAACTCTAAATATGTGAACAAAACAATGCTTCATGTAAAAGTGGTAACCCCACTTGAGCTTAAACGATGAGTATGACCTACGATCAAGTGTTCTCACTTGACTCCTAAGTCAATATACTCATATATAGATGACCTAGTCATCGCAAATTGCTTGATAGATGCTAGAATTGGTTGTGCATGCTTTGCCAGATATTTCATTTGCCATCTTATTGTGTGAGCATGCTGATTGCATATTTTACTCATTCGAGGACATCCACTTGTTGCTTTGATTGTTTGGCTTTATCTTCTTTTGCCAAGTGGATGGACAAGAATGCCTAAGAACCTCCTCTAGCTATCTATGCTTTTCTCGTCTCAAACTCTATTCATGCTGCATCACAAAATTTGATCAAGTCAGATTCGAACCACTCTGTGTGAGGAGCGCTCGGAGTCCCCGATTTGTCATAGACTTAAACTTCCAAAACCTCTTTATGAATCTCGGTCTGACCGATACTCCACTCTCGGTCCTACCGAGTTCATTAAGTTGATCTAGGTTTTCGATCTCGGTGCAACCGATTTGAACGTTTCGGTCACACCGAGTTGCAATAACTGCACACAGTTTTGCATCTCGGTGCAACCGAGTCGTTCCACTCGGTCACACTGACAGGGTCGGGCTATATATAGTGACGGGCAGAATTTTGGAAATTTCTCCGAAACCTCCTCGCCCGCGCGATAGCCTGCTCTGCCCCCGAGGTCTCCGGATCGTCTCCTCGCCGCCAGCAGCCTCCAGTCGCTGGTCTTCGCCGCCGTCAACGGATTCCTAGCACATTGTGATCATCATGAATCTTGCCACGATTGATAAACTTCTATCCAGTCAAAACGCTCGTAGATTAGGTTTAATTAGAAAATTTTAGGGTTAGGTTTCCGCCGAAACCATCTCGGACCCACCGAGTTGAAAAACTCGGTCCCACCGATCTGGCTTTTGCCATTGCACAAGTTAAACTCGGTCTGACCGAGAATAACTTATCGGTGCGACCGATTTTGGAATTCTGTGAAACCCTAGCAGTCTCGGTGCCACCGAACTGTGACTCGGTCTGACCGAGTTCACCTGTTCTGGTGCCAAAACTGCTTCGGTGTCACCGAGTTTGAAAATCGGTAGATCCGAGATGCTTTCTATGGAAAACTGAAACTGAGGCACCGCCTTGCGCCACACTCTAGTGCCATCAACGACGACCGGAAACCAGGACGCCGCCGATTGGGTAGAGCAGTCGCTAGCGGTTCCCCCGACGACCACGGGTCCTCCGCCGGGGGCAGGCCCTGAGGCACCTGCCCAGCGGAGGGCCTACCTCCTGAGAACACCTTGCTCCGAACGCCGCGGTGGTGATGTCGGATCCCGGCCCCTCTCCTGCAGCCCCCTGCGCCCTTCTCCCGAGGGGCAGGAGACTGTGGGAGCGGGGCAGCTGCTCGCTATGGCGACCTGCACCTCCTGCGATCCATGGTTAGCATATGCCTGCTCCTAAAAAATTAGCGGTACCCGATAATCGTTGCCCCCAGCGTGCCCAGTGGGACCGTCCCGGGGCTCCCGGAAAGGCTCAGCTTCTGGCGCCTCGTCCCCCCAGCTTGGGCTGAGGAGCAAGCCTTGTTCGCTCTCGTGTGGGTGTCCTTGGTCCATCATGAGGGGCACGTATTCCTCCGGCGCTGTCATCCCGAATGCCACGCCGTAATGCTCCGCATGCCACGCGGTCCTGCCTGACGCGCCCACTGTGGGGTGGCAGCGCGGCTGTCCACTGGGGCCGCGAGTCGCGTCGAGTCCTTCTTCGCGGACCGGGAGCGGGGGCAGCGCCGCCGCCAGTCCGGTGCTGACAGCTTCGCTGGCGTTGGAGTAGCCTTGGAGCCCGCGAGCGCGCGTGGAGCCCCCGCGCGGACTGCCCTGGGCATGAGATGGGAGCTGGGTGGAGAAGGGGTGAGCCCCCGAGGCGGCGAAGCCCAGGAGCTCTACCACTCGCTCCAGCAGCACGTCGCGGTCGCCCTCCAGCAGCCTGCACTACAACAGCTCTCGGGCCACCGTGAGCGCGGCCCTTGAGTTCGCCTGCTCCCTGCGGGTGTACGGCATCATGGTCGCGGCGTGATTGGAGGCCCTTGCTGCCGCCCGCGCCTGCCTCGGTGTGAGAGTTGTCGAAGCCTGTCCGCGTCGCCCGCGGCCTACAGCGCCCTACGGACCGCGAGCTGCCTGGGGCACGGGGTCGCCCGAGGCAAGCGGCTCTGCGCAGGCGGGCCACGCCGCCCATGGATCTGGGTTGCCCGCCTGGTCGCCGGACATGGTGATGACGACGCGACGGGGCGCGAAGCAGTAGAAGGTGGATTCCGGTGCACCCCTACCTGGTGCGCCAAATGTCGGATTTCGGGTTCCGGCAGACCCTTGAGGTTCGAACACTGGGGTGCGCGCGGAGATTTCGCCTCCTACCTACCTGCACCCCTCCGCCTCGCTAAGATCTAAACTATGGAAAGAACAGCACAAGAGACACAGGGTTTATACTGGTTCGGGCCACCGTTGTGGTGTAATACCCTACTCCAGTGTGTGGTGTGTTGGATTGCCTCTTGGGCTGATGATGATGAACAATACAAGGAAGAACAGCCTTGCGAGGGTCTGTTCTTGGCTGGGGAGATGAACTGCCGGGAGGAGTTCAGTCACCTTTCTCTCTCTCTCTCTCTCTCTCTCTGGTCCTTTTATCCTTCGATCCCTATCTCTCCTTCCACCCCCCCTTTGCTCTGTGGGTGGCTGGTCCTATTTATAGAGGCCCTGGTCCTCTTCCCAAATATCAAGCGGGAAGGGAGCCAACAATGGCGGGCTAATTTGAAGGGGGACAACTAGTATCAGCTATCCTGACAAAGTAGTCTTCGCCTACGCAAAGCTCTGGTGATGACGCCGTCTTGGGCTCCACGGTGACCACCATCTCGTAGTCCTCCTGGTCTTGGTCTCGTTGCACCGAAATGGCAACCTTTGCCTGATGCCTCGGTACTCCAAGGCTGCACTTGCCCCTTTGCACCAAAGAGGAAAGGAGGACACCGCGCGGGCTGGCACCCGCCTGGCGCCCTTGGTCGTCATGGCTTGCGTCACGGGCACCTCGTGAGGTACCCCGCCTTGGTCTCTCCGCCTCCTCGTGAGCCAGCCTGACGAGGCCGTGCCTGAGGAAGCTCCGCGTCATCCGCCCCGTGAGGCTTGGCCCCTCGCGAGGGTCTTGGGTTTGTGTTGGTGAAGATGGGCCGCGCTGGGCCCCCCTTTGAGCCACGCCGCAGGCCGCAGGCAGGCAAGTCTGGGGACCCCCATTCCCAGAACACCGACAACTCCCTTCTTAGGGACACAATGGACAGGACTTACCCACTCACTATCAGCAACGGGATAAATTATACCTGCCTCCAAAATCTTGAGTATTTCTTTTCTTACCACTTCTTTCATTTTAGGATTCAGATTTAGGATTCAGACGTCGTTGGGGATCATGAACTGGTTTGGCATTTGCTTCCAAATTTATTTTATGTTGACATAGAGTGGGACTAATGCCCTTAAGATCATCAAGAGTATATCCAATAGCAGCATGATGCTTCTTCAGAGTTTTCAATCATCTTTCTTCTTCATGCTCTGAAAGGTTAGCACTAATAATAACAGGATATATCTTCTTTTCATCAAGATAAGCATATTTAAGATTATCAGGCAGAGGTTTAAGCTCAAACACGGGATCACCCTTGGGTGGAGGAGGATCCCCCAAAATTTCAACAGGCAAGTTATGATGCAAAATAGGTTCCTGTTTAAAGAATACTTCATCCATTTCCCTTCTTTCATTCATGAACATATCATTTTCATGGTCTAGCAAATAGTGCTCTAAAGGATCACTAGGAGGTACGACAATAGAAGCAAGACCAATAATTTCATCCTTACTGGGTAATTCTTCCTCACGATGTTGTTTACTAAATTTAGAGAAATTAAACTCATGAACCATATCATCCAAGCCAACAGTAACAACATTCTTTTCACAATCTATCTTAGCATTAACAGTGTTCAAGAAGGGTCTACCAAATATGATGGGACAAAAGCTATCTTGTGGGGAAGTAAGAACAAGAAAATCAGCAGGATATTTAGTTTTCCCACACAAGACTTCAACATCTCTAACAATTCCAATTGGTGCAATAGTATCTCTATTAGCAAGTTTAATTGTGACATCAATATCTTCTAACTCAACAGGTGCAATATCATGCATAATTTCTTTGTATAAGTCATGAGGTATAACACTAGCACTAGCACCCATATCACATAAGCTATGATAACAATGATCTCCTATTTTAATAGAAATAACAGGCACGCCTACCACACGTCTATGTTTATCTTTAGCACAAGGTTTAGCAATTCTAGCAGTTTCACCTTCGAATTGAATAACATGCCCATCAATATTATCAGACAAGAGATCTTTAACAATAGCAATATTAGGTTCTACTTTAACTTGCTCAGGAGGTACATAAGTTCTAATATTGCTTTTACGAACACCAGTTGAAGCTTTAGCATGATCCTCTACTCTAACAGGGAAAGGTGGTTTCTCAATATAAGAAGTAGGAACAATAGGATCGTTATAAGTGACAGTCTTTTCTTCAACTTTAATAGGTGCAGCTACTTTTACTTCTATGGGAGGATGATATTTAAACCACTTCTCTTTGGGGAGATCAACATAAGTAGCAAAAGATTCACAGAAAGAAGCTACTATCTCAGAGTGAAGTTCATATTTAGTGCTAAACTTACGGAAAATATCGGTATCCATAAAAGATTTAACACAATCAAACTTAGGTGTCATACCTGACTCCTTACCTTCGTCGAGGTCCCAATCTTCAAAGTTGCGTTTAATTCTATCCAATAAATTCCATCTGAATTCAATAGTCTTCATCATAAAAGAGCCAGCACAAGAAGTATCGAGCATGTTGCGATTGTTTTCAGAAAGCCAAGCATAAAAACTTTGCATAATTATTTCTCTCTGGAGCTCATGATTGGGGCATGAATATAACATTGATTTAAGCCTCCCCCAAGCTTGAGCGATGCTTTCTCCTTCGCGAGGCCAGAAATTATATATATAATTGCGATCACGATGAACAAGATGCATAGGGTAATACTTTTGATGAAATTCCAGCTTCAATCTTTTATAGTCCCACGATCTCATATCCTCACATAGCCTATACCATATCAATGTGTCTCCCTTCAATGATAAAGGGAAGACCTTCTTCTTAGCAACATCATCGGGTATACCTGCAAGCTTAAATAATCCACAAACTTCATCCACATATATTAAGTCCTTATCAGGATGCTTTGTTCCATCTCCTGTAAAAGGATTAGCTAGCAATTTTTCTATCATACCCGAAGGATACTCATAAGAAATTTTATTTTCAATAGGTTCAGTAGGTTGAGGAGCAACTCTTTGCTCTACTGGACGGGGTGAAGATACCCCGAACAAGCCCTTTAGAGAATTACTTTCCATAGTAACAAGTGACAGTAAATTTCAGCACACTATATAAAATTTTCCTTACCAAATTCCACTTACCAAAGGTGCTACACTCCCCTGCAACGGCGCCAGAAAAGAGTCTTGATGACCCACAAGTATAGGGGATCTATCGTAGTCCTTTCGATAAGTAAGAGTGTCGAACCCAACAAGGAGCAGAAGGAAATGATAAGCGGTTTTCGGCAAGGTATTCTCTGCAAGTACTGAAATAAGTGGTAACAGATAGTTTTGTGATAGGATAAATTGTAACGAGCAATAAGTAACAAAAGTAAATAAAGTGCAGCAAGGTGGCTCAATCCTTTTGTAGCAAAGGACAAGCCGGAACAAACTCTTATAATAGGAAAAGCGCTCCTGAGGACACATGGGAATATCGTCAAGCTAGTTTTCATCACGTTCATATGATTCGCGTTCGATACTTTGATAATTTGATATGTGGGTGGATCGGTGCTTGGGCACTATTCTTACTTGAACAAGCATCCGCAACTACAACAAAAGTATTAAAGTAAACCTAACCATAGCATGAAACATATGGATCCAAATCAGCCCCTTACGAAGCAACGCATAAACTAGGGTTTAAGCTTATGTCACTCTAGCAACCCATCATCTACTTATTACTTCCCAATGCCTTCCTCTAGGCCCAAATAATGGTGAAGTGTTATGTAGTCTACGTTCACATAACACCACTAGAGGCTAGACAACATACATCTTATCAAAATATCAAACGAATACCAAATTCACATGACTACTCATAGCAAGACTTCTCCCTTGTCCTCAGGAACGAACGTAATTACTCACAAAGCGTATTCATGTTCAAAATCAGAGGGGTAATAATATGCATATAGGATCTGAACATATAATCTTCCACCAATTAAACCAACTAGCATCAACTACAAGGAGTAATCAACACTACTAGCAACCTACTAGCACCAATCCCGGACTTTGAGACAAGAATTGGATACAAGAGATGAACTAGGGTTTGGAGATGAGATGGTGCTGGTGAAGATGTTGATGGAGATTGCCCTCTCCCGATGAGAGGAGCGTTGGTGATGACGATGGTGATGATTTCCCCCTCTAGAAGGGAAGTATCCCCAGCAGAATAGCTCTGCCGGAGCTCTAGATTGGATCCGCCAAGGTTCCGCCTCGTGGCGGCGGAGTCTCGTCCCGAAAAGTTCCTTCCTATTTTTTTCTCATCGAAAGACCTCATATAGGAGAAGATGGGCATCGGAGAGCCACCAGGGGGCCCACGAGGTAGGGGGCGCGCCCTAGGGGGGGCGCCCCCCACCCTCGTGAGCAGGGTGTGGGCCCCCTGGCCTTCATCTTTGGCGTGGATTTTTCTTTATTTGTTTTAAGACATTCCGTGAAGTTTCAGGACTTTTGGAGTTGCGCAGAATAGGTCTCTAATATTTGCTCCTTATCCAGACCAGAATTCCAGCTGCCGGCATTCTCCCTCTTTATGTAAACCTTGTAAAATAAGAGAGAATAGCCATAAGTATTGTGACATAAAGTGAAATAACAGTCCATAATGCAATAAATATCGATATAAAAGCATGATGCAAAATGGACATATCACGCATCATGCCATGTTTATGTGATGGTTGTTTACTATGTTGCTTGCTTCTTTCCGGGTTTCTTATCTCGTTAGCTTCGGTTCCTTTCCGGAGTTGTGAGGATTCGTTCGACTATGTCTGTTTGCCTTCTTCAGGGACTGTTTCTTCTTCCTTGCGTGATCTCAGGCAAGATGACCATACCCTCGAAATCACTTCTATATTTGCTTGCTAGTTGTTCGTTCTATCGCTATATCGCGCTACCTACCACTTGTTATATCATGCCTCCCGTATTGCCATGTCAAGCCTCTAACCCACCTTCCTAGCAAACCGTTGTTTGGCTATGTTTCCGCTTTTGCTCAACCCCTCTTATAGCATTGTTAGTTGCAGGTAAAGCAGAAGTTTGTTCCATGTTGGAACCTTGATATGTTGGGATGTCACAATATCTCTTATTTTAATTAATGCATCTATATACTTGGTAAAGGGTGGAAGGCTTGGCCTTATGCCTGGTGTTTTGTTCCACTCTTGTCGCCTTAGTTTCCGTCATACCGGTGTTATGTTCCTTGATTTTGCGTTCCTAACACGGTTGGGTGTTATGGGAACCCCATGACAGTTCGCTTTGAATAAAACTCCTCCAGCAAGGCCCAACCATGGTTTTACATTTTCCTAACAACCTATTACCTTTCCCTTGGGTCGGTCAACCCGAGGGCCATCTTTATTTTAACCCCCCCGGGCCGGTGCTTCTCTAAGTGTTGCTCCGAACCGGGCAGCCTGCGGGGCCACCTCGGGGCAACTTGAGGGCTGGTTTTACTCGTAGCTTGACCTATCCGGTGTGTCCTGAGAATGAGATACGTGTGACTCCTATTGGGATTGTTGACACATTGTGTGGCTTTGTTGGTCTTGTTTTACCATTGTCGAAATATCTTGTAACCGGGATGTCGAGACTGATCGGGTCTTCCCGGGAGAAGGAATATCCTTCGTTGACCGTGAGATCTTGTGATGGGCTAAGTTGGGACACCCCTACAGGGTATAAACTTTCGAGAGCCGTGCCCGCGGTTATGTGGCAGATGGGAATTTGTTAATATCCGGTTGTAGAGAACTTGACACTTAACTTAATTAAAATGAATCAACCGCGTGTAGCCGTGATGGTCTCTTTTCGGCGGAGTCCGGGAAGAGAACACGATCTCATGTTATGCTTGAACATAAGTAGCTTCAGGATCACTTCTTGATCACTTATAGCTTCTCGACCGTTGCGTTGCTTCTCTTCTCGCTCCCATTTCCATTTGTTAGCCACCATATTGCTTAGTGCTTGCTGCAACTCCACCTCACTACCCTTCTCCTACCCATAAGCTTAAATAGTTTTGATCTCGCGGGTGTGAGATTTTTGAGTCCTCGTGACTCACGGATACTTCCAAACAGTTGCAGGTGCCGATGATACCAGTGCAGGTGACGCAACCGAGTTCAAGTGGGAGCTCGATGAAGATCTTGATCGTTGTTTTGTTTCGTTTCCAGTTGATCAGTAGTGGAGCCAAGTTGGTACAATCGGGGATCTAGCATTGGGGTTGTCTTCTTTTATTTTGGTTCCGTAGTCGGAACTTTGATTGTACTCTGGATGATGCATATTTAACTTGTATTTGTGTGAAGTGGCGATTGTAAGCCAACTCTTTATCCCTTTCTATTTTGTACATGGGATTGTGTGAAGATTACCCCTCTTGCGACAAACCTACCATGCGGCTATGCCTCTAAGTCGTGCCACAACACGTGGGAGATATAGTCGCATTGTGGGTGTTACAGCAGAGGCCACCAACGAGGGGATGTGAGACAGAAGAGGCCCGTAGAGAGGGAAGAGAAGGCATGTGCGCGTGAGACGAGTCGACATCGAGATAACATGTTTGTTCGAGAGACACCGAGGAAGACTACTATATATCGATGGTGCATGTAGGCGGGAATTAAACGAAGGGATGGTATTATTGGTTTCGGGGATATAGGGGAAGAGTGAGAGAGGGGGGTAGCTAGAAGGAGATTGTTAAGTGTGAGTATGTGTTTTAGAGAAGACGCCCATCCAGGCGGAAGTCATGTGCACACGAGAAGAGAATGATTCGATGTGGGGTAAGGGCTGAGGGTCATTAAATATGTATGGATACATAGGAGACCTTGAACGTGCATGTGCGAGAGGTATACATGTATATGTGGGATGTGTGTGTGCGCGCGCGTGTGCATGATCGAGATAAAATAAAGAAGACATACGTCATAAGATCAACGGCATGGGAGAGACGGATCGGTATGACAATATGCATGCATGTGAGAGTGGAGGGAAGAAGGCCCGATAATTGAGCATGTGTTTTTGTCTTTAAGAGATAGTGGCGTGGGCTGGAGCATGCATCTATGGCGAGCACAGAGAGCGAGACACAACAATTGTGCAAAAGAGATCAACCTATAGATGCATGTATGGAGAGACAGATATAGTGTGTGTGATCGGAAGCAAGAGTGCATGCGAGAAAGAAAGGTTGATGGAGAAACTACAGATAGATAGAGAGATAGAGATGCTAGCTAGAGGGACATCAGCTAGTTTGTGTATTAGAGATGACCGCCGAGTGGTTCAGAGGGTGAAGTTATGTGTGTGTGAGAGAAAGATAAAAAGAGGGCGCATGACTGCATGTAGAGATAAACATATATAGTGTGTGTGATAGGAAGCAAGAGTGAGGGCGAGAAAGAAGGTTGATGGAGAAACAGATAAATAGAAAGATAAAGATCCTAGCTAGAGGGAGATCGGCTAGCTAGTGTGTGTGTTAGAGATAAGTGTTGAGTGGATCACAAGGTTGAGTTATGTGTGTAGGTGTGGGAGAGGTAGAGAGAGGGTGCATGTGAGTCACATACAAACAAATATCAGAGAGAAATGAGATCCCAAGAGACGGAGTTTTGTGTTTGTGAGAGAGAAAGATATTTCACAACGAGAGTGATAGCTAGAGAGACATAGCAGGGAACACAAGATATCTCTAGGGAGAGAGAGTGTTTGTGAGAGACATACAAGAGAATGGTGGAGAGATATGAAACCCTGGGAGGTAGAGTTTCTGTTTGTGTGTGAGAAGGAGATATTTAAGAGGAAGAGTCGTAGCTTCTCATACCTAAGGAGCGCAACACATCTCTGTGTGAGAGGGGGTGTGCTAGTGGCACACAGGGGAATCATAGAGAGAAATGAGTCCCTGGTAGACGAAGTTTGTGTTTGTGTGAGAGAAAGAGAGTTCACATGGAGAATCATAGTTAGAGACAAATAGCAGGGAGCGAGATATACTTAGAGAGAGATAGAGTGATGAAGGTCGAGGGACAGAGTACCGTCAGTGTGTTACCAAGATAAAAGATCATTGTCGACATACAGGTAGCATGAGAGATACCCGAGAGACGATGAACGTGTATAGGTCTAGAGAAATACTCCTATATAAGCATGAGTAATAGCTATATGAGACGAATATCTGGATTAAAGGGATTCAAATATTTAAACTAGAGATCACGACATCGATAATATCATAACGAAAATTGGTGTATCAAACATGCATATTCATTTGAATTTGGGGACACGTGTAATGTTATATAGTTTATCAGTATAGTGATCCATAGATTCTTTAATTAGAGACAATACATGGTTTATATGCAATTAATGTCTAAACGGGATTACACTATATGTTGCATGTGTGAAACACATTATACGTGTTTAAGAAGTCAAAAATCCCCGCATGAAACACACATTAATTGGAGACAGTTAGCGAGGAATGCATATATTGGATTTCAACATAAAGTGGTTTCAAATATTTGAAAATCCAAATTAAGATGGATCCAGCCTTATGAATCTGAGATCATGCCATTTGTAAGCCATATTTATGTATAAAGGGTGTTGTGCTTCTGAAAGTATATATAAAAAATGATGTATATAGATTTGTATTCAAATACAAAATGGATCCTGCCCGAAAAAAATACAAACTGGATTCGAATTGAGTTGGCACGGTAAATGTGCACTCTTTCTCTGCAAAAATTTGAACGAAGCGGGTAAAGTCACAGTAACCGCCCGAAACCAAAATCTGCAAGATGGAATTTTTGCCTATCCCTGACACGCAAAGCCTATCGGCTCGATTTCTATAGGCTTCGATAGGGGTAGGCTTGTAATTTCACTCAAACGTGACATAACCACCTACGCCTCTCACCTCCCTGGATTCATACATGGTGGGCGCCAAAACACAGTTTCTCCTCGACCGAAATCGTCTCTGACCTCCCTCCCCGATTCATACACGGTAGGCGCCGAAACAAACTCTCATCGGCCGAAACCTCCGTCGGCAAATACTCGGTGTATGCGAGATTACCGTCCTATCCCCAACCGACTAATATTGTTGCGGTGTAGGAAATTTTAAACGAGGGCTAAGTTTGTAAATTTCCTCGCATTTGAGACAAGAGCGCCCTGAAGACATGGTTCCCCTTCCTCTCTCCCTCCATTTCCTCATTCGTACTCCGTGGGTACCAAAACACCCTCTCCACCCCAGCCTCCTCTGTCCGCCACCCCATCCACCATCGTCCTCCTCCACCATGCCGGAGCTGATACCCCAATGCCGTCATCTATTACAAGAGATCGACCTCTCTCATCCACAACTTCGGACCAGGATCCTTGCATCCCATCCACTTGCTTCATCCCCGCTGTTTTCCACCTTGTCGGTGCCGCTCCAATGACCGTCTCGTCCATCAAGCCGTGATATTTCCCCCGCCGCCACCGTCCGCCCTCCTAGATCTGCTTCCACGCCGCTGGCAGCCATCGCTACCGCATCACCCTCAACGCCTCAGTAGATGCTTACACGGTGCCACACCAGAGGCGGTACTTTTTGGTATCTTCTCAAGTTATTTATCTCAGCAAGAAAATAGATCGCCACTGCTTTACTTTGATTTCTTTTCCATCATCTAGAATCATACTTGTTAGTTGAAACCAAACATTGGTTGCGAAGTTACCTTTGTCCGGTTTGCACCTTCAGATCTGCCATGGCATGCGCACCACTATACTTGCAATGCTTATGGTTTTCCCCTTTTATATTCCACATTAGCTTAAATGACAGTCCACTAGATTTAAAATTGGGGTCAGTCCATTTTTGGGAGTTCGCCGGAGCAAAGGAAGGGGCTCGTCGGAGGGCTACCCCATTATCTATCTTAGGGTTTTGGGTGGGGACATTGGTTGTGGGGGGCTGTTGTCGGGCTATGGTGGGGCCTCGCCGGAGGCGAAACTCGACACGGGTGGGGGTGGAGTTAGCTAGAGGGATGGCCAGGGGCTGTGGAAGATCGGAGGTGGTGGGAGGTTCAGGGGAGGGCGGGGGCTGGTGGTTCGGCCGGCGACCCGTGCGGTGGTCTTTAGGGGAAGAATAAGAGGCGAGGAAGAAGAAGGGTTAGGAGACGTAGGATCTTCATCCAACTGCCTGAAATGGTTGACTGACCCAAATGACGAAAGTCAGGCGACTTGCATGTAGACATTCCCATATATTTAGTACCATTATCGTAGGTGCTTCGAGATTACGTACAAGCAACGCTCCTCAACCCATCAAGCTAAACAACATGCCACTCATAATTCCAAACTTAGTTGCTCAAATATGAATCTGATATGATGCTGACATGTACTAAAACAAAGAATGTTTAATTGATCAGCTAATGTTCCTACTTTACTTTCGAAAAGCACATGCGCCACATATCGAGGGACAGCAGGGAGTTTAGTTCTTATGCGCTCTGGTTCATCATGTGTGGCCAACCAACATTTTATTATCCGAAATCTTCTTGCTCTTCTTTAGCATGCTCCTCTTTTGTTCTTCTTTTGTAAGTACTCTCTCCATACCTATATATAAGTCTTTGTAGATATTCCCCCATGGACTACATACGGAGCAAAATGAGTGAATCTACACTCTAAAATGTATCTATATACATCTGTATGTGATCCATAGTGGAATCTCTACAAAGATCTATATTTAGGAACATAGGCTGTATAATAGTTCTACAGCATGTTCTTTCTAGTGAAGAGGAGCAGGGACATTTGTAGTGTACAGATCTATTCGGTTACTTGTCATGGATGCTTTCAACTCTTCGTGTTGGTCTTCATGTCGATTGTCATGGATTCTTTCAACTCTTCGTATTCGATCGTATGTGTCGCCTTTGAGAGTTAGACTAATAGTAACACTACTACTGTCGGATTTCGGGTTCCGCAGACCCTTGAGAGGTTCGAACTCTAGGGTGCGTGCGAAGAACTCATCCTCCCCAGTCTGCCTGCTCGCTAATCTCACGGCCTAGCTCGACAAACCGAATGGACAAGATACACATCCGTTTACCCAGGTTCGGGCCACCTTGCGGTGTAAAACCCTACTCCTACTTTGTGGTGGATTTATAATGCCCCGAGACCGATGTGCCAGGTGCCCTCCAGTTATTCGCTGTTGTTGCCTTGTCATTGCTTGCGTGTCATGCATCGCATATCATGTCATCATGTGCATTTCATTTGCATACATGTTCATCTCATGCATCCGAGCATTTCCCCCGTTGTCCGTTTTGCAATCCGACGCTCCTATGTCACCCGGTGTCCCTTTCTACCTTTTTTCGTGTGCGGGTGTTAAACGTTTTCGGATTGGACTCCGGCGTCCCCTTTTGCCTTTTTTCGTGAGTGAGTGATGAACATTCTTGGAATGGACCGAGATTTTACAAGCGGCCTTGGTACACCACCGGTAGACCGCCTGTCAAGTTTCGTGCCATTTGGACTTCGTTTGATACTCCAACGGTTAACCGAGGGACCGAAAAGGCCTCGTGTGCATTGCAGTCCAACACCCTTCCAAAGTGGCCCAAAACCTACCTAAGACCACTCCATCATCTCGGTAGTTCGATCACGATCGCATGGCCGAAAACCGCACCTCATTTGGAGTCTCCTAGCTCCCTCTACCTATATATTGGTGTCTTCCCCGAAATTTTCCGCAGATGAAACCCTAGACCTTCTTCCTCTCCGCGCCGACGGACGAAAGCCTCGCCGACGGACATGTCCGTGCCCTCAGCCGCCGCTCCGCGCCAATCCGGAGCCGCCATGTGGCGCCACCGTGCAGCCCCCGCCGTGGCCCGCTCGGCCCAAGGCCGGCCCTCAACTGCGCGCGTCTGGGCCGCGCGCCGCCCGAAGCGCCCGTCCGGCTCCGCCGCCTTCCGCGCCTGAACCCGCCGCGCCTCCGCCGCCTTCGCCGGCCACAGCCGCCGTCCGGCTCTGCCTCCCGCCGCCTTGAGCTCACCCGAGGCCGCCGCACCACCGCGCCGCCTCGCCGGAGCTGCTCACCGGCCGGCGCCGCCTCGCCTCCCCGCCTCTCCTTCGACTCCGGTGAACCGAGCTCCTCCGGTGAACAGGAACTCCGGCCATCCTCGTAATCCACGCCGATCCAGATCTGGATCCACTCGACGGTTGACTTTCTCCTCCCGAAACCCTAACTTTTTGGCATCTTCATCACATCATAACTCCGCATCCGTAGCTCCGATTTGAGCGTGTAGCATATCAAAATGTTCGCCTCGACGAGTACATAATTTCATCTCATTGAATCATTTTCATTTGAGCTCATATTGATGCCCAAAATGCTGTTGGAAGAGGGCTATGTGATGAATTTGTCAGATCTGTTTCAGCAAATGGCATTTTGTCATTTTTGCCATGATTAATGTGTGCATGCTATGACCCTGAGCTCTACATGTGTTTTGTTATATGCCATGCCATCCTTACAGAGGTGCTTGCCATGTATTTTTGTGATATTTGTGGTAACTAGCACAAGCTTGCAAAGTAGCGTAATCGGTAATGCTGATTTCAGGGACTTAGAATTTCACCAAGTCCTTGTCCTGATTTTGTCGTTATGCCATATCTTCCTGTTGTTTCCTAGTGATCCGTGCCTCTTTTGAGGATGATCAGTAAAGATGTTTTGTTAACATTGTGGTGCTATATCCATCCATGTCTTTGTTTGTATTTATGGAGCAACCTAGCCTGAGTCAACCGAGCTCTACTTTTGCTATAAAATGATCCTGGCAGATTGTTGACATGTTTAGCGATTTTGCCGAGGATGTTGCTATTGATCCGTGCATGCTATGTTGTTGCTCTTGTCATTTCTAGCTTCTATGCCATGTCTTCTTGATGGTTGTATGCTTAGTTTGTCATGCCATGCTCTGTAGTGAGTGCATCGAGCTCGTAAACATGCCTACTCGTTAACTGTTTGGCATGCTCCAGTTTTTCACCAAGTCTGAATCTATTTATGTTTTTGCCATGTTCACATGCTTGCAATTGTATTTTCCGATCCCTTTTGGCTCAAGGTCACTAAGGGACTTTTGTTAAGTGCTTTGAGTAGCTTCATGCCATGCCTTGATTTGCTATGTTAAGTTCCTGTAGCATGTAGTTTTCATGCTCTAAAGTGTGCTTCCTGATGATAAATTCCAGACGTGTTAATTTCACTAAGTCTGAAACCTGTTATCATTTGCACTTTTTCCATGCTTGTTTCAACCTGTTAATGGATGAATTAGCCGTAGGTCAGTGTTCATCTTTTGTCAAGCTTCATGAGTGGATCCCTGCCATGTTTTTGTTGCTATGTTTGAGTGCTTTTGCATATTTATCTTGATGCATTTAGTTGGTCACTTGCTGATTATCGCTGACCGGTGCCATATTTGTTTTGCTTGCCATTTCCAAACCGTGCATCCGATTCCGGTGATCTTTATATCGATTTCAACCGAAATCACCTCACCTTTCTAGTGGAACTCTTGGATTTCCATGTTGAGGCCAGGTTCAATCATTCTTTGTCAAATCATGCATATGCATCACATACCGCATCCCGCATATCATACCATGTTCATGTTTTGGTTGTTTACTATGTTGTGTGCTTCTTTCCGGTGTTGCTTCTTCGGGTTGGTTCCGGTAACGTCGTGATTGTGAGGACCCGTTCGACTACGTCCGTTTGTCTTCTTCATGGACTCGTTCTTCTTCCTTGCGGGATTTCAGGCAAGATGACCATACCCTCGAAATCACTTCTATCTTTGATTGCTGGTTGCTCGCTCTTTTGCTATGCCTATGCTGCGATACCTACCACTTGCTTATCATGCCTCCCATATTGTTGAACCAAGCCTCTAACCCACCTTGTCCTTGCAAACCGTTGTTTGGCTATGTTACCGCTTTGCTCAGCCCCTCTTATAGCGTTGTTAGTTGCAGGTGAAGATTGGAGCTGGTTCCATGTTTGGAACATGGATATTTTATTGGGACATCACAATATCTCTTATTTAATTAATGCATCTCTATACTTGGTAAAGGGTGGAAGGCTCGGCCTTATGCCTGGTGTTTTGTTCCACTCTTCCCGCCCTAGTTTCCGTCATATCGGTGTTATGTTCCCGGATTTTGCGTTCCTTACGCGGTTGGGTTATAATGGGAACCCCTTGATAGTTCGCTTTTAATAAAACTCCTCCAGCAAGGCCCAACCTTGGTTTTACCATTCGCCACCTAGCATTTTTCCTTGGGTTAGGCCAGCCCAAGGGTCATCTTTATTTTAAACCCCCGGGCCAATGCTTGTCTAAGTGTTGGTCCAAACTAGAGCCCCTTGCAGCGCCACCTCGGGGAAACTCGAGGGCTGGTTTTAGTTGTACGGATTGCTTATCCGGTGTTGCCCTGAGAACGAGATGTGTGCAGCTCCTATCGGGATGTCGGCGCATCGGGCGGTCTTGCTGTACTTGTTTTACCATTGTCGAGGATGTCTTGTAACCGGGATGCCGAGTCTGATCGGATTGTCTTGGGAGAAGGAATATCCTTCGTTGACCGTGAGAGCTTGTGATGGGCTAAGTTGGGACACCCCTGTAGGGATTTGAACTTTCGAAAGCCGTGCCCGCGGTTATGGGCAGATGGGAATTTGTTAATGTCCGATTGTAGAAAACCTGAAGTTGACCTTAATTAAAATGCGCGAACCGCGTGTGTTACCGTGATGGTCTCTTCTCGGCGGAATCCGGGAAGTGAACACGGTGTTGGAGTTATGCTTGACGTAGGTTGTTCTAGGATCACTTCTTGATCATAGTTTTATCGACCGTGCCTTGCCTTCTCTTCTCGCTCTCATTTGCGTATGATTAGCCACCATATATGCTAGTTGCTTGCTACAGCTCCACCTCATACCTTTACCTTACCCATAAGATTAAATATTCTTGATCACGAGGGTGTGAGATTGCTGAGTCCCCATGACTCACAGATACTTCCAAAACCAGTTTGCAGGTGCCGATGATACCGTGTAGGTGACACAACCAAGCTCAAGGAGGAGCTCGATGAAGATCTTGTCCTTTGTGTTGTTTCGTTCTAGTTGATCAGTAGTGGAGCCCAGTCGGGGCGATCGGGGATCTGTGTAGCATTTGGGGTAGTCTTCTTTTATTTTGGTTCCGTAGTCGGACCTTGATTGTATTTCGTTGATGTAATGCTTTAATCATGTAATTGTGTGAAGTGGCGATTATAAGCCAACTATGTATCTCTTTCCCATTATGTATTACATGGGTTGTTTGCGAAGATTACCTCACTTGCGACATTGCTTTCAATGCGGTTATGCATCTAAGTCGTGCTTCGACACGTGGGAGATATAGCCGCATCGAGGGCGTTACAAGTTGGTATCGGAGCCTTCCCCGACTTTAGGAGCCCCCTGCTTGATCAAATCACGGGCGTTATTGAGTCTAGAAATGTTTTGAGTCTTTTAGGAATTATATATATCGGAGAGTTAGGAATTCTTTTTACTACCCAGTCCCTTCATCGCTCTGGTGAGGCATCCTGACGTAGATTTTTGACTCTTCTCTTCTCAAATTTCACTAAAAAAAATTTAGGATCATGCGGGTATCTTGGAATCGTTCCGATCGATTTGTAACGAGAACATTGTTCTTGGTGCCTCCTGTCATTTAGGGGTTGTGGCAGTGTCCCGGGGAGTTGAGCTCCAAGGTGTTGTCGTCACAATTTTATCATTGCAGTTCTGGAATACCTGTGTTTAGTTTCGCCGACATCGAAAATCTCTTTTATGTAGTTGTTGGTTAGATAACCTCGATGCCACCCAGTACTGGGACGGGAGTTCGGGAGTATTGCCATAACTCATATAACGGATGTTTTTCGAAGGTTGAGGTAAACGATTTCCGAAGGTTTCTTGGTTATGTGTTGAAGGATGTATACAACTGGATGTAGGATTTGTTAGTTTGGGTGAGATATTATGCTTCCCTGTATCCCCAACACCTGATTGCATAACCGGAAAATTTCAGGAGTTTATAAGTGGGAATTCAAGTAGCTCTTAGGATATCTTTCCGACAGATGTATGATATGAAATTGGGGTTCGACGTCTAGTGGTCCGCCTATTCACGGTCGGTTTTACAGTGGTCTCGTTGTGTCTTAAAGATTCCTTGGCTATGCCGACTCGGGGACGCTTCGTATGTCATGTGCACTGCCTTGTACATGATGGTGCTGTACGATCGAGCACGTGTAGGCCCCACCATGAAAGCTTCGGACGAAATCTCTATCATCTGTTTGTTCCGGCTTATTCTGCAAGCCAACCCTTTGTTTTTGGTTTTGATTTGTGGTATTCGAGTTGCTTCAAAGTCAAATGTTGATTCCATCCCTTGTCTAAGTGGTGTTCTCATAGTCCTATGTGAATACTAATCCTTCTTTATCATCGAGATTGTCATGTTAATCCTTGTCAACCGGTGTGCTTCTCTTCAAGTGGATCCGATCATTTTAACATCGCAAGATCACCTCTCGGTTTTCTCAACGGTGTTTGCTTCATCCGTTCCAAGCTGCCTTTCTTTTCCTGCCCTCCCACCCTTTTTATTCAAGGACTTGGATTTCTTAATACAGTATCCATTTTATTCATGTGAAGACTCTTCATTTTTGTCTTTGAATGTTCTTATCCGGTGATTTTCATGAAGATCCTAACGGAGCCTCAAGTTCATCATTCTTCATTCTTTTCATCTCTGGTGGATTTAAGTCAAGCTTTGTTGATCATATCCTTTTTCTTCTTGCTAATACCTTCTCATGCTAGTGCACCTCTTAATCATTCACTTCTCGCTATTCATTTGTTCGGGAGTGCTGAAGATATCTCAGAAGGCTCGTCTTTTCCTTCAAGATCCGTTCAACTTATTTCGAGGTTGTTATCTCATTCAAGCCGTTAAATTCAACCGGTGCATTCTCTCTTTTAAATCATTTCAACGGTGTTTCTTTTGAGTGGGCCCTAACCCACAGGTCTTTTCCCAGGATCTTACCTGACTCTTCTTATTTTCCCAGAGGTATTCTCAAATTCTTTTCGAAGTTTGACATTAGAATGATTTATCATCAGTCAAATATCTTCTCCAAGATCTGTCAAAATATTTTCATCGTTGGCTCAACCTTTCCATTCTTCATTCCGGAGTGCTTCAATAATTCATGGTGGTGTTTCTCGTCATCATTCTCGGATTTTGAAGACCAAAGAAGAATTTTTCCTCCATATCTTATCCGTTCTCTCAAAGATTCGTGATTCTAGTTTGCGGCCATCCTCTCATAATTGTTTTTGATTGTGGGAATTCTTTTCACCCATCTGGAGCAAATCAGGAGTCTTTTCAGTTTGATTATCCGGAGCCCATCATCTCAAAGTTATTCATTCTCAGCTTTCAGCTCTCGTTCTCCAAATCTTACTGGTACATCATTCAAATATTCTCTATTAATTTCGTAATCTATTCGTCCTCTTGTATCTAAACTCTCTCATATATCTTCGTTCACTTGCTAATTCTTACTGGCGATTCACCCCTACTTCGTTCATTTTCAATTCTTACGGTGGTTCATTCAAGATTCTCTTCCATGGTTATCATATTATTTATTCGTTGTTTCAATCCTTCCAGTGGACCGTTGAAGACCTTTCCAAGGTTGCGCAATATCTATCTTAATCTTTTCTTCGAGCATAAGTAATATGTCAAATCCATTGCTTGTCATCAATTTAAATTGGTGAAGGATATGCATAACGTAATTCTTATTCTTGTTCATCCAAGTGATTAATTCCTTATTCCGGAGGCTCATCAAATTCTTGTTTCCATTTGTTCATCTTTCTTTTACGGAGTTCCAAGTTTTCTCTTTATCTCGTCGCAAAGCTACATCTAGTCATTGCAAGGATTCAACCTTACTCTTCTCATTTTTCTTTTCGTTTGATCATTCTTTTGTTTACTGAAGTTCTTCATGAAGTTTCTGCATGATGGTCCATAAAGGACTTAATCCGTTCTCGAAATGTTCATCAAGATTATTTTCAGAGGAGTTCAAGCTTTCTTCTTCTTGCAATCCAGAGTGCAATTCTTTCTGCCATATTATTGGAGGTGGTATTATGTCATTCTTGATAATTTGAGTCATGTTTCATGATTCACATGTTGTCAAGGATGAGATATTTTAAATCCATCAATCTCGTCATTTGAGTTATCTTGGGTTATATTCCACCTAAAGCCTTCCCTAAGGTTTGTTGCTATCTATGGTGCTTATAAAGGACTCAAGCTCTTCTTTATCCTCCCGGTGAAATATTTTCTCATCTCCTTGTTCTTATCAATCCAATCTATTGTTTCTGTTAGTGGCAGAATTTCACCTCGTAATTTTGAGATATGCTCCATAAGCCCACTACAACCTTGTTCTTTTCGTTGTTGGTTTTTCCAACAACTCCGTTCTAGCATTTTTTGTAAGCGTGCTCCCTCAAGATCTTGTTTCTCGTCGTTCATTCCATTCCATTCTTACTTTTGTTCCGGAGGCTTTGTGATGTTGCTCTCTTCAACTCATCTTCTCATTTTGTCAGGATCAAGTTCTTTTCTTGGTTTATCCATTTATCCGGAGTGTGTGCCCACTGCTCAAGTTCTTTCATTTTATCAAGCCTTGCATATCTTTCCAACCGGAGTGCTGATTGAAGTTGTTCTTCCTTGTTCCTCCTTACTAACGGAGTGTTTTCAACTTTCTTCTTCTCCATTGCTTTCTTTCTTTCATTTTGCTCAACCTTTTCAAGGTTCTTTGGTCTCACTCATTTGTCAAAGAAGCAACTTAGTTTACCTCTTCTCTTTCTCTTCCGTTGTCCCTCCGGTGCCATTCTAGATCTCGGGACGAGATCCTCTCGTAGTGGTGGAGTGTTGTAACACCCCGAGACCGATGTGCCAGGTGCCCTCCAGTTATTCGCTGTTGTTGCCTTGTCATTGCTTGCGTGTCATGCATCGCATATCATGTCATCATGTGCATTTCATTTGCATACATGTTCGTCTCATGCATCCGAGCATTTTCCCTGTTGTCTGTTTTGCAATCCGGTGCTCCTATGTCACCCGATGTCCCTTTCTACCTTTTTTCGTGTGCGGGTGTTAAACGTTTTCGGATTGGACCAAGACTTGTCATGCGGCCTTGGTTTACTACCGGTAGACCGCCTGTCAAGTTTCGTGCCATTTGGACTTCGTTTGATACTCCAACGGTTAACCGAGGGACCGAAAAGGCCTCGTGTGCGTTTCAGCCCAACACCCTTCCAAAGTGGCCGAAAACCCACCTAAGACCACTCCATCATCTCGGTCGTTTGATCACGATCGCATGACCGAAAACCGCACCTCATTTGGAGTCTCCTAGCTCCCTCTACCTATATATTGGTGTCTTCCCCGAATTTTTCCGCAGATGAAACCCTAGACCTTCTTCCTCTCCGCGCCGCCGGACAAAAGCCTCGCCAACGGACATGTCCGCGCCCTCAGCCGCCGCTCCGCGCCAATCCGGAGCCGCCAAGTGGCGCCACCACGCAGCCCCCGCCGTTGCCCGCTCGGCCCAAGGCCGGCCCTCTCCTCCGCGCGTCCGGGCCGCGCGCCGCCCGCGGCGCCCATCGCCGCCCCGCAGCGCCCGTCCGGCTCCGCCGCCTTCCGCGCTGGCGCCCGCCGCGCCTTCGCCAGCCACAGCCGCCGTCCGGCTCCGCCTCCCGCCGCCTTGAGCTCACCCGAGGCCGCCGCACCACCGCGCCGCCTCGCCGGAGCTGCTCACCGGCCGGCGCCGCCTCGCCTCCCCGCCTCTCCTTTGACTCCGGCGATCCGAGCTCCTCCGGTGAACAGGAACTCCGACCATCCTCATAATTCGCGCCGATCCAGATCTGGATCCACTCGACGGTTGACTTTCTCCTCCCGAAACCCTAACTTTTTGGCATTTTCATCACATCATAACTCCGCATCCGTAGCTTCGATTTGGGCGTGTAGCACATCAAAATGTTTGTCTCGACGAGTACATCATTTCATCTCATTGCATCATTTTCATTTGAGTTCATCTTTATGACAGAAATGCTGTTGGAAGAGGGCTATATGATGAATTTGTCAGATCTGTTTCAGCAAATGGCATTTTGTCATTTTTGCCATGATTAATGTGTGCATGCTATGACCCTGAGCTCTACATGTGTTTTGTTATATGTCATGCCATCTTTACAGAGGTGCTTTCCATGTATTTTTTTGATATTTGTGGTGACTAGCACAAGCTTGCAAAGTAGCATAATCGGTAATGCTGATTTCAGGGACTTAGAATTTCACTAAGTCCTTGTCCTGATTTTGTCGTTATGCCATATGTTCATGTTGTTTCCTAGTGATCCGTGCCTCTTTTAAGGATGATCAGTAAGGATGTTTTGTTAACATTGTGGTGCTATATCCATCCATGTATTTGTTTGCATTTATGGAGCAACCTAGCTTGAGTCAGTTGAGCTCTACTTTTGCTATAAAATGATCCTGGCAGATTGTTGACATGTTTAGCGATTTTGCCGAGGATGTTGCTATTGATCCGCGCATGCTATGTTGTTGCTCTTGCCATTTGTAGCTTCTATGCCATGTCTTCTTTATGGGTGTATGCTTAGTTTGTCATGTCATGCTCTGTAGTGATTGCATCAAGCTCGTAAACATGCCTACTCGTTAACTGTTTGGCATGCTCCAGTTTTTCACTAAGTCTGAATCTGTTTATGTTTTTGCCATGTTCACATGCTTGCAATTGTATTTTCTGATCCCTTTTGGCTCAAGGTCACTAAGAGACTTTTGTTAAGTGCTTTCAGTAGCTTCATGCCATGTGTTGCTTTTCCATATTAAGTTCCTGTAGCATGTAGTTTTCATGCTCTAAAGTGTGCTTCCCGATGATAAATTCTAGACTTGTGTTAATTTCACTAAGTCTGAAACCTGTTATCATTTGCACTTTTGCCATGCTTGTTTGAACCTGTTAATGGATGAATTAGCCGTAGCTCAGTGTTTATATTTTGTCAAGCTTCATGAGTGAATGCCTGCCATGTTTTTTTTTGTTATGTTTCAGTGTTGTTGCATATTTATCTTGATGCATTTAGTTGGTCATTTGCTGATTATCGCAGACCGGTGCCATATTTGTTTTGCTTGCCATTTCCAAACCGTGCATCGGATTCCGGTGATCTTTATATCGATTTCAACCGAAATCACCTTATCTTTCCAGTGGCACTCTTGGATTTCCAAGTTGAGGTGAGGTTCAGTCATTCTTTGTCAAACCATGCATATGCATCACATGCCGCATCCCGCATATCATAGCATGTTCATGTGTTGGTTGTTTACTATGTTGTGTGCTTCCTTCCGGAGTTGCTTCTTCGGGTTGGTTCTAGTAATGTCGTGATTGTGAGGACCCATTCGACTACGTCCGTTTGTCTTCTTCATGGACTCGTTCTTCTTCCTTGCGGGATTTCAGGCAAGATGACCATACCCTCGAAATCACTTCTATCTTTGCTTGCTAGTTGCTCGCTCTTTTGCTATGCCTATGCTGCGATACCTACCACTTGCTTATCATGCCTCCCATATTGTTGAACCAAGTCTCTAACCCACCTTGTCCTAGCAAACCGTTGTTTGGCTATGTTACCGCTTTGCTCAGCCCCTCTTATAGCGTTGTTAGTTGCAGGTGAAGATTGGAGCTGGTTCCATGTTTGGAACATGAATATTTTATTGGGTATTGCAATATCTCTTATTTAATTAATGCATCTATATACTTGGTAAAGGGTGGAAGGCTCGGCCTTATGCCTGGTGTTTTGTTCCACTCTTGCCGCCCTAGTTTCCGTCATATCGGTGTTATGTTCCCGGATTTTGCGTTCCTTACGCGGTTGGGTTATAATGGGAACCCCTTGACAGCTCACTTTGAATAAAACTCCTCCAGCAAGGCCCAACCTTGGTTTTACCATTTGCCACCTAGCCTTTTTCCCTCAGGTTAGGCCAGCCCAAGGGTCATCTTTATTTTAAACCCCTGGGCCAATGCTTGTGTAAGTGTTGGTCCAAACTAGAGCCCCTTGCAGTGCCACCTCGGGGAAACTCGAGGGCTGGTTTTAGTTGTATGGATTGCTTATCCGGTGTTGCCCTGAGAACGAGATATGTACAGCTCCTATCGGGATGCCGGCGCATCGGGCGGTCTTGCTGGACTTGTTTTACCATTGTCGAGGATGTCTTGTAACCGGGATGCCGAGTCTGATCGGATTGTCTTGGGAGAAGGAATATCCTTCATTGCCCGTGAGAGCTTGTGATGGGCTAAGTTGGGACACCCCTGCAGGGATTTGAACTTTTGAAATCCGTGCCCACGGTTATGGGCAGATGGGAATTTGTTAATGTCCGGTTGTAGAAAACCTGAAGTTGACCTTAATTAAAATGCACCAACCGCGTGTGTTACCATGATGGTCTCTTCTCGGCGGAGTCCGGGAAGTGAACACGGTGTTGGAGTTATGCTTGACGTAGGTTGTTCTAGGATCACTTCTTGATCATAGTTTTATCGACCGTGCCTTGCCTTCTCTTCTCGCTCTCATTTGCGTATGTTTAGCCACCATATATGCTAGTTGCTTTCTGCAGCTCCACCTCATACCTTTACCTTACCCATAAGCTTAAATAGTCTTGATCGCGAGGGTGTGAGATTGCTGAGTCCCCGTGACTCACAGATACTTCCAAAACTAGTTTGCAGGTGCCGATGATACCGTGCAGGTGACGCAACCAAGCTCAAGGAGGATCTCGGTGAAGATCTTGCCCTTTCTGTTGTTTCGTTCTAGTTGATCAGTAGTGGAGCCCAGTCGGGATGATTGGGGATCTGTGTAGCATTTGGGGTAGTCTTCTTTTATTTTGGTTCCGTAGTTGGACCTTGATTGTATTTGGTTGATGTAATGCTTTAATCATGTAATTGTGTGAAGTGGCGATTGTAAGCCAACTATGTATCTCTTTGCCTTTATGTATTACATGGGTTTTTTGCGAAGATTACCTCACTTGCAACATTGCTTTCAATGTGGTTATGCCTCTAAGTCGTGCTTCGACACGTGGGAGATATAGCCGCATCGAGGGCGTTACAAGATTGGCCTCGAGGGGCTGAGGATGAACTAGTACAGTGGAGAACGACCTCAGGAGGAGAGGTGTTCTTGTGCTCGATGCGCTGGTGGGTGTGAGGATGATCTCTCTGGTTCGGATCCCCCTCTATGGTGGTGGCTAGGTCCTATTTATAGTGGCCTTGGTCCTCTTCCCAAATGAAGGCGGGAAGGGATCCCACAACATCCAAATTTGAAGGGAGACAACTAGTACATGTTATCCTGACAAAAGTGGTATTCGCCTGCAAAAGTCTCTGGTGGTGACGCCGCGGTGGGCTCAGCGATGACCTCTATCCTGCAATCCTGGCGGTCTTGGTCTTGTTGCACCGGAATGGAAACCTTTGCTTGATTCCTCGGGACTCTGTGTCCTGAGAGAGCGCAACAACGACTCTCCCATCACTAGTAATGCGGGCTCCAAGCTAGTATCGTCCTAGGTAATGAATAATGCCCTTTCCCATATAAGGGTAGAGTGGTTGCGCATGTAAGGTTGGGACAGTCGACAAATCTTAAATCTAATCCGTTTTCGAAAACAACACACACACTTGCCTCAGTACCCTACATTGTCATCAAGTGGTTACCCATCTCATTATCACCCTCGGGCATAAGTGGCACCCATTGGGGTTTTCAAAAAAAGTCTTTTGAAAATACTTTGTCTCCATCACCATGCATATACCCATCCCATTTGTGTAGCATCTACTTTAGCATCCTATCTACTCCCACCTGCATAACCCTCTTAGGAAGGTAGGGTCATGCACAATGCAAGTATCAACAAGGAGGAAATGAGGGCAACCCACGAAGGTGGCTACCATCTCATCATGATTCCGATGCAACAATAATAAGGTGCTATATGAAATGCATAAAAAGGGTTTCATACACATGGTCAAAGGGCTCCTTGCCTGCCTCAACAAAGTCTTTTGGGTCTTCAAAGTCTTCTGGTCCAACTCCTTTGTCAGCAACGCAATCTATCGTCGCAAATAATAACGAGAAAAATAAGGCAATAATAAAACAGAAAAACCAAAGTGCTCAGAAAAATGTCAACTCATTTTTGTTAAATACTAGGGTGAAAACTAAGAAGGGGAAAACTCCTAGTTTTGGACTTGGAGTAGCACAATAGATGAGATGGATTTTCAGAGGGGTTTAAATATATTCAAATTTGAATTTGAATATGAACAATACATAAAAGTTGGTTGGACATGAATGAAAGTTATACCATTAAATAGGTGGGATTTTTACAAGAATTTAGGAACTGGAATTATTGTATTTGGACTAATATTTAGTCCAGCGGAATTTTTGCAAGTTCATGGAAAAAGAAAAAAGAGAAGCAGCACTGTGCAACTGGGCCAGAAGGACCACAGTGCAGCAGGCCTAGAGAGGATCCAGCCCGCGCGAGGCTGCCACGTCGAAGGCGTAAATGCAAAATACGCCTTCAGCCGACGGGCGAACCGGTACGCGTGCGCGTGCATTTTAAACCTGACGGGTGGGGACCACCTGTCAGAGTGTGAGGCTGACCGACGGGCCCCACGGCCGTCGTCTTCAACCTCGGACCAGAGAGGGAGGCGAGCTCACCGGCATCGCTGTGGTCGACGGCGAAGAGATTCGAGGGCATCGGGGTGCTCAGGGCAGAGTCGCCATTCGGGTGGAGGTGGAGGCAGTCGCCGGAGTGTAGGGGTTCGCCGGCGACGAGGAAACCGGCGGAAGAGCTTCGGGAGGTGGCGGTTCCGGCCGTTTCCGGCTACAAAAGAAGCAGGGAGGAAAGGGGAAATGATCAGTGAGCTGCGGCGGTTCCAGATCGAGGAAGAAGAGCGGCGGAGAGGGCCTGTACCCTGAGATCAACGGCGACCCAAGGCGGCGGAGCTCGAGCTCGATCTCGAGCTCGGGTGCTTCTGGAGAGGAGTGGGTGGTTCAGTGGGGTGTTTTGGAGCTAAAGAGGTTAATTGGTGAGGAGAGGAGGGCTCGGGGAGGCCCTTAAATAGGCAGGCGGCGGTCCACCGAAGAGGTGTGTGCCGGCGAGCCTGTTGCGGTCGAAGCGGGTCACAAGGGCTCGTCGGGGCGTGTCTGAGGCGTTTGTGGGGTTGGTCCAGAGCAAGGGAGGGTAGAGATTGGGAGCAGGGGGCCAGAGGCTCCGCGCGTGCAAGCGCGCTCACTGGGGCGCTCGGGCGGCCGGTGCGCGTGCGAGCTGGGGCGAGAGGAGGGAGAAGGAGGAGGGGGACAGAGGCGTGGCGTGACGCAGACGTCGAGGCGCATCATAGGGCGTGCTTGGGAGGCCCAAGGTGGTCGGGAGTGGTTGGCAGGGGGCGGCTACAGTGCCTGGCCGCACTGTAGCACACTCTAGAGCATGCAAATGGCATGCCATGTCATTTTTTTAGGCCAGGTGGGCGAGGCCAAATATGTCTGGTGGCTCTAGGCTGTAGTAAAGAAAGGGGGAGGGGCTTTGGATGCCTTGGGTGGCCACTGGAGTGAGGAGGGAGGTTGAGGGAGAGAGGGAAATGTGCTGTCTAGAGAGAGAAAGTGGGGTTTTACCCCTCCAATAATTGAGCTGTGGATTTGCCATTGTTACTGGAGCTGCAAGGGGACTAGGAGAGGCTGTGGTAAAACTTTGAGCCCATGGAGATTAGTGGAAGAGGTCAAAATGGCATTTTGGAAAAGTGTTAGAAGGTGTTTGATAATGGTTTGGGCAAGTAGATGATTTCCATTTGCCATGAGACTCCACAGGGTGAAATGACACATATAATTAGGGCCTTCCACCAATTTGGAGCTTATTAGGGCAAAGTTGCCAATGCAACTTTTGTAAAGCCTAGAAATTAGTAGAAATGAACTTGTGTAGATCTAGTTGAGCAAATCACTTCCCCTTGATGCACCACTTGGTGTAGTGGCCTCATTTGGTCATGTGAACATGCTCACAAAAGTTGGGGTCAAGGAGAGAAAGTTGGTGGTACAAAGTTGTTGAAATTTGATTCTGGTCAGAGAGGGTTTTGGGGCATTTTGGTGAGCCCAAATGACCTTGATTGATATGAGGCTTTGCAAGGTGATTACAATATGCATTTGTGACTTGCTGGATTTTCCTTGGATTTTTATGAAAATATTTCCTGTAGAAATATTTCAAATCTTTGAAATGGGCAGAAATGGTTTTGGGAGGTTTTGTCCAATATTTTGAACATGACCATGTGTTGAAACTCTTATATATGGAAAATATATGTCCACTGAGTTTCCTTGATTTTTGTAAAATATTTTTGAAATAATAAAATAATTTTTCCCTATTAAAGACCATTTGTGTCCTTAATAAAAAGCTTTTAAATAAAATAGGAAAATATTTTTTAAAATTATATTTTTGTGGTTTATGGGAATCCTATATCTAATAGGTTTCAAATATACTCTTTGAAATATTTTTCATACCCCAAATCAAGTACTTGCATTGCAAACCTCAATTCAGGGGTTTTTGGAAAACTAATTTTTGAAAATACTATTTGGCCAAATTATTTTTGTAAGAAAATACTATATTGCAATATACACATGGCATGATCATTGGGCAGAAGTTTGGGGCAAGGAGATGAAGTACAGAAGGTGGAGTAGTTGACTTTAAAGAGCACTTGAAAATCACAAAGAGAAAACCAACTCCAAAATAAAAAGCCAAATAATGCAAAAGTTTTTGTTGGTCCAAATTTTCATGCTTTGTATTAATGCAATGACATGTTACAAAATGCAGGGTGTGACAGACCTACCCCCCTTACAAGAATCTCTTCTCCGAGATTCCTAAACTAGGCTTTAAAAGAGATCGGGAAACTCGGATCTAAGGTAGTCTTCACATTCCCAGGTTGCTTCTGCTTCAGTGTGGTTTCTCCACTGGACCTTGAAGTACTTAATGGTGCGGCTTCGAGTGCATCGTTCAGCCTCGTCCAAAATGCATATGGGCCTCTCACGGTAGGTTAGATTAGGCTGAAGGTCAATGGCTTGGTGATCGACGTCCTTGTAAAGATCAGGCTTGTTTGGAACTTGGAGACACTTCCGGAGTTGTGACACGTGGAATACGTTGTGCACATCGGATAGTTCAGGTGGCAGTTCCAACTGGTAAGCCACTTCTCCACGTCGTGCGGTGATCTCGAAGGGGCCGATAAATCTTGGTGCGAGCTTTCCCTTAACATGGAAACGCTCGGTTCCCTTAAGAGGAGTCACTTGCAGGTATACATGGTCTCCGACTTGGAAGTCTACTTGTCAGCGAGGAGTGTCAGCATAGCTCTTCTGGCTTGACTTGGCGGTCTTCAATCGCTCTTTGACTAGCTGAACTTGCTCTTCTGCTTCACGGAGGATACCGGGCCCAAATACTAGTCCTTCTCCGGTTTCTGACCAATTGAGGGGTGTGCGGCACTTCCGTCCGTATAACACCTCAAATGGTGCCATCTGAAGGCTTGACTGATAACTATTGTTATAGGAGAACTCGGCAAAAGGGAGGCAATCTTCCCACCTAGCTCCATATGCTAAGACATAGGCTCGGAGCATGTCTTCGAGTATCTGATTCACTCGTTCTGTCTGACCTCTGGTCTATGGGTGGAAAGCAGTGCTGAAGGACAACTTGGTTCCCATAGCCTCTTGGAACTTCTTCCAGAACCTTGAGGTAAACTGGGTCCCTCGATCTGACACAATCTCCTTAGGAACAGCATGAAGGCTTACAATTCTGTTGATGTAAAGGGTTGCCAGTTGGTTGCCATCATAGGTAGTCTTGACAGGAATGAAATGGGCTACTTTGGTCAAATGATCGACTATGACCCAGATGGAGTCATGTCCCTTGTTTGACCTAGGTAGTCCAGTGATGAAATCCATTTCGACTTCATCCCATTTCCACTCGGGAACCTTGAGTGGTTGCAGCAATCCAGCAGGTCGCTGATATTCAGCCTTGACCCTCTGGCATATATCACACTTAGCGACAAAAGTGGCTATCTCTCTCTTCATGCCATGCCGCTAGAATCTTTCCTTTAGGTCTTGATACATCTTGGTTCCTCCGGGGTGGATGGAATACGGGGTGTCATGACCTTCTTGTAAGATCAAATTCTTGAGCTCAATCTAGTTGGGTACGCAAATGTGGTTCCCAAACCACACAATTCCTTGCTCATCCTCTGAGAATCCTGGGGCCTTGCCTGCCTTGATGTTCCTCTTGATGCCTTTAATACTCTCGTGTTCTTTTTGAGCTTCCTTGACATCATCTATCAAGGTAGGCTTGACTTCGAGGTTGGCCAAGAATCCTGGTGCAACCAGTTCCAACCCGAAGCTTTCAAGTTCCTCATACAAGGCGGGTAGTCTTTCCTTAAGCATAGCATTCAAGGAACAATCCTTTCTGCTTAATGCATCTGCTACCACGTTAGCCTTTCCGAGGTGCTATTGAACACTGAGGTCATAATCCTTGATCAACTCTAGCCATCTTCTCTGCCTCATGTTCAATTCCTTTTGAGTGAAAATATACTTCAGACTTTTGTGATCCATGTATATCTCACACCGCTTCCCTAGGAGGTAATGTCGCCATGTTTTCAGGGCATGAACTACAGCTCCCAACTCGACGTCATGAGTAGCATAGTTCTCTTCATGAGGTCATAGTTGCCTTGAAAGGTAAGCTACGACTCTACCCTCTTGCATCAGAACACCTCTCAGTCTGGTTCTCGACGCATCACAATATATCACAAATTCCTTGTGTATATCTGGTGTGGCCAGAACTGGGGCGGTGGTCAGTCTCTTCTTCAGCTCCTGGAAGCTCTCTTCGCACTACGGCATCCATTCAAACTTCTTGTCCTTCTTCAAGAGCTGGGTCATGGGTCGGGCAATGCTTGAGAATCCTTCAATGAACTTGCGGTAATATCCCGCGAGTCCGAGGAAGCTTCTGACTTCCTTCACATTGCTTGGGGATTGCCATTTAGTCACGGCTTGAATCTTGACGGGATCTACTGATAATCCTTCAGCAGTCAATTTATGACCCAAGAATCCAACTTCACGCAGCCAAAATTCGCACTTTCTAAACTTGGCGTACAGTTGGTGCTCTCGAAGCTTTTCTAGGACCATCCTCAAGTGTTGCTCGTGCTCTTCTTCCGCCTTCGAGAACACAAGAATGTCATCAATGAAGACAACGACAAACTTGTCCAAATATTCCATGAATACATTATTCATGAGATACATGAAGTAAGGTGGGGCATTGGTCAATCCAAAGGACATGACCGTGCACTCATACAGGCCATATCTGGTTACAAATGTCATCTTCAAAATGTCTTGGGGTCTGATTTTCAGCTGGTAGTACCCAGATCTGAGGTCGATCTTGGAGAACACCTTGGCCCCATTGAGTTGATCAAACAGATCTTCAATCTTGGGAAGTGGATACTTGTTTTTGATTGTAACTTCATTGAGGGAGCGGTAGTCAATGCACAAGCGGATGGTACTGTCCTTCTTTGCCACAAACAGAACAAGTGATCCCCAAGGGGAGGCACTAGGGCGGATAAATCCCTTCCTCAACTGCTCTTCCAGTTGCTTCTTCAACTCTGCTAACTCTTCCGATCCCACTCTATAAGGCTTCTTATAGATGGGTCCTGCTCCGGGTATGAGCTCGATGATGAACTCAATGTCTCGGTCAAGAGGCATTCCCGGTAGCTCATCAGGAAAGACATCGGGGTATTCGCATACTACCGGCACTTGCTCCAATCCAACTTCAGTTAGACAGTTGACTTGGTTGGCTTGAGCAGAGGAGGGGTTGGAAGCAAATTTGACTTCGACTCCTTGGTCATTGGTCACAGTGATAGTCCGGTTGGCACAATCTAACAAGCCTTGGTGCTTGATGAGCCAATCCATTCCTAAGATCACATCCAAGCCTTGCGATCTTAAGATGATAAGGTCTGCTAGGAAGTCTACCCCATTAATAAGAATCCTGACTCCTTTACATCCTATCTTGGCTCTCATCTCTGCTCCGGGGGTTTGTACCACCATAGGGTTATTCAGGGGTGTAGGGGTCATGCCACTTTTTAATGCAAACTTTTGGGTGATAAATGAATGCGTGGCTCCAGAATCAAACAAGACAGTTGCAGGTGCTGAGTTGACAAGGAACGTACCCAGCACGACGTCCGGGTATTCCTGGGCTTCTTCTACAGTGACATGATTCACACGACCCTTGCCATTGTTGGGTGGATTGCGGGGGGCTTGGTTCCTTTGTGGCATCCCACGGCCTTGGCCTTGGTTCTGCGTATTGGGGCGCGGGGCTTCTTGTTGGGGCAATACTTGGAGTAGTGTCCTGCCTGACCACATCCGAAGCAAGTGACTTGATTGGGGTTGCTGCTCTTGCCGGCATTGTTATTGGGGTTGTTGAAAGCTGGCCTGGGGTTGGCATACTGTTGAGGCTGATAGTTGGTGCGGGGTGCAGGGGCTCTTGGATGCTGATAGGTTGGCTTGATCGGGGCTGGCTACCATGGGCGAGGCTTCTGGTTGCTGGAGCTACCCTTGCTGATCATCTTGCGCTTATGGGTATCATCCAGAGCATGGCGCTTGTCCTCAAGCATGAGTGCCTTGTTCACCAGATCAGGAAAGGTTGGGCAGTCACACACAACAAGCAAGTACTGCAGAGTCTGGTTAAGGCCTTCCATGAAGCGCTCTCTTTTGGCAGCATCAGCGCTGACATCGTCAGGAGCATACCTTGAGAGAACACCGAACTTCTGCATGTACTCCTTGACAGTGCTACTTCCTTGCTTCAAGGCTCGAAACTCACGCTTCTTGATGGCCATAATTCCAGAAGGAATATGGGCCTTGCAGAATTCTGCCTTAAAGTCATTCCAAGTGATGTTTTGCTTAGCATGCATGGCCTTGAATCCATCCCACAAAGCTCTGGCAGTTCCCCCGAGACAGTGAGCAGCATATGCCACCTTGTCACGGTTCTCAGTGCAGCCGACTAGTTCCAGCAGATCTTCAATGGTGCGGACCCAGTCGTCTGCATCTAGGGGTTCAGCAGTCTCGATGAAGGTGGGTGGTGCATGCTTCTTGAACTCCGCCAACGTGGAGCATCCATTGCCATTCCCCGCCGGCTGGCGGTTGACAGGATCTGGAGGGTTGCAGTGTTGGCTTGGCGTTCCTCTCGGAAGGCTTGGAGAAGCTGAGCCATGTCCATATTTGGAGGTAGTGGCGGTGGTGGCGGTGGTGGAGCTTGTCCTTGGGTTTGGTCCTAACTGGCTCCTGCTCCAGCTTCTTGCTGCTGGGTAGAGGTACCAGTACGTGTTACAACAGGCATCCTGTTGGAGCGGTTAAGGTCTCATGACTAGGAAAAATGAGGGAAAGCAATATGGATGGGATGCCTAGTAAGGGGGTCGGTATGACACATTCATTAAAATCCAAATGGGTGATGTAGTCGCTTACAAGTTCCTGAAGGAAGGTACGACGTTCATCAAACACATCAAAAACAAACACAACACTACATGGTTTCATATGAACCATTACAAGGACTCGACTTCTCATAGGGGGTACATGACCTATCCTACCGTAGGGGTTACGAACTGGCATATCTGAGTTACGAATGATGCCTAAGTGGTGGAACGCTCGGTCGTGTAGTCTGGCTCTTCCGGGTCTTCCTCCTCTTCATCAGTAGCATGACTTCCTTCATTGTGCGAAGGGGTGGGGGAGTGGAGGAGATCGACACGGCGTTGCTTTGCCGGTGGTGTGAAGAGCTTGCTGTAATCCCTTGCGCTCATGCGGTGCTGATGTGGTGGTTCTCCATCCTTTGGGGGTCTTCCGCCTCGGTATGCGATTGCGGGCTGTCCAGGGGGAGCACCTTCTTTCTTGACCCTATCCATCTTGCCTTGTGCTTGGCGAAGAAGTGCCTTGGTCTCATGAAGTTCCTTTCGGAGCTCCATTGATTCTGAGGCCAAGTGTTGTGCCAAACTATTGGCACAAAGGCTGAAGTAGGTCTGGAATCGGAGTGGGAGTCCTTCCTCCAATGGTGGAGCTGGTGCACTGCTCTTGTCCTCGCCCTCCTTCCGATAAGGCAAGAAGCGGGTTGCTAATTCGTCCGCCATCTCGGGAAGAAGGTCTTGGAGGCGTGTGAGTGCCTTGAGGGTTGCCTTCTCGATGGCAAGAACCGGTGTTGCCATCTGGGGTGCCTCGAAGAACCAGCTTGTTGGAGAGTCATTAGCCTTCACAATCACTTCCACGTGATACTCCGTCTCGGTGTCATTGATCCAATGCTCATGGTAGGTGAGAATGGGGGCTCGGTAAAACTGGCACTTCTTGAGGCTATCCTCGAGAAGCATGGGAAATCCGGTGGTCAGGAAGTCTTCGGGTACAGCAGCCATCTACAAAGGTTGAATGGGAGAGGTCAATATGGAAATATATCTTGGGTTTGGTAAGCTTTAGAAAAGAAGAGGAGCATAGAGGGTTTTGCAAAAAGGGTTTTATCCTAACTAAAGCCCATGCTAACTAAGTCTTCCTACAGTCAGGATGGCTGTGATACCAGCTCTGTGGGGACCCCAACTCATAAGTCGTGATCACTGAATGCACGAGTAAAGTGATCCCAGAGATCAATGCTCACTGAACACACAGAAGCTGAATAACAAGAGTCTTACATCCATACATACTGTCTTACATGAATTATGACCATTATGGTCAAGTCTTACATAGATAAAGCCACAAGGGCTGAATACCAAATAAACTTAAGCAGCGGAAATCTTCGTCGATAAGTAGAACCCATGCCATCTGCCTTAATCCTGCAGGCATTCTGACTGGGAAACATCCTAGTTTGCATGTTCGTCTCCAAAGAACTCTTCATCAAACTCCTATTCTTCCATGCCTGGCCAATTAAATAACCAGTGGCAAGCCAATGAGTACTCTGAATGTACTCGCAAGCAACCCATGATTGGAACAAGGCATAATAATGCAATGATATAGCACTAAGTAGGTAGTTTGCAGAAAGCTAGTTTTGAGTGCAATGACATGATCTATCAACATGTAAATATGCATCATGGGAGTACAGATATCTGTATGGCCAAGTTGCAGATATCAACATAAGCAGAGTTGGACACCAATCCAACTTGATCATCGTGTCAAGCCATCTGACTTAACCCAAATAGTTTTATCAACACACACACGGTTTGTAAAACTCTGGACGTAATTTAAGCAGCACCGCCCAACTGTCCTTGACCGTGGACACTGCTATTCGAGTAGTTTTACACTCTGCAGAGGTTGCACACTTTACCCACAAGATCCGGGGAACTTCCATGTCATCCATGACCCGCGGTACCTCAAGTACCCGGGGTAAGCACCCGATCACTATCTTTCCCTAGACGACACTAACATAGAGTCCACTCGATTGGTAGTAACCTCCATGCCCAACATTTCACATCTTAAAATTGTGGAGCCTTGCTCCCATATTCATCACATACAACAAGCACGGGGTACCACCGGTGTGTCCGGTGCCCTGTGAAAACAGTCATGGCCGCCCTACCTGGCACGACCCCGTCCCGAGAGAGCGCAACAATGACTCTCCCATCACTAGTAATGCGGGATCCAAGCTAGTATCGGCCTAGGTAATCAATAATGCCCTTTCCCATATAAGGGTCGAGTGGTTGCGCATGTAAGGTTGGGACAGTCGACAAATCTTAAATCTAATCCGTTTTCGAAAACAATACACACACTTGCCTCGGTACCCCACTTCCTCATCAAGTGGTTACCCATCTCATTATCACCCTCTTGCATAAGTGTCACCCGACGGGGTTTTCAAAAAAAAGTCTTTTGAAAATACTTTGTCTCCATCACCATGCATATACCCGTCCCATTTGCGTAGCATCTACTTTAGCATCCTATCTACTCCCACCTACATAACCCTCATAGGAAGGTAGGGTCATGCACAATGCAAGTATCAACAAGGAGGAAATGAGGGCAACCCACCAAAGTGGCTACCATCTCATCATGATTCCGATGCAAAAATAATAAGGTGCTATATAAAATGCATAAAAAGGGTTTCATAGACATGGTCAAAGGGCTGCTTGCCTGGCTCAACAAAGTCTTCTGGGTCTTCAAAGTCTTCTAGTCCAACTCCTTCGTCCGCAACGCAATCTATCGTCGCAAATAATAGTGAGAAAAATAAGGCAATAATAAAACAGAAAAACCAAAGTGCTCACAAAAATGTCAACTCATTTTTGTTAAATACTAGGGTGAAAACTAAGAAGGGGAAAATTCCTAGTTTTCGACTCGGAGTAGCACAATAGATGAGATGGATTTTCAGAGGGGTTTAAATATATTCAAATTTGAATTTGAATATGAACAGTACATAAAAGTTGGTTGGACATGAATGAAAGTTATACCATTAAATAGGTGGGATTTTTACAAGAATTTAGGAACTGGAATTATTCCATTTGGATTAATATTTAGTCTAGAGGAATTTTTGCAAGTTCATGGAAAAAGAAAAAGGAGAAGCAACACTGTGCAACTGGGCCAGAAGGACCACAGTGCAGCAGGCCCAGAGAGGATCCAGCCCGCGCGAGGCTGCCACGTCGAATGCGTGAATGCAAAATACGCCTTCAGCCGACGGGCAAACCGGTACACGCGCGCATGCGTTTAAACCTAACGGGTGGGGCCCACCCATCAGAGTGTGAGGCTGACCGACGGGCCCCATGACCGTCGTCTTCAACATCGGGCCAGAGAGGGAGGCGAGCACACCGGCGTCGCTGTGGTCGACAGCGAGGAGATCCAAGGGCACCGGCGTGCTCAGGGCGGAGTCACCATTTGGGTGGAGGTGGAGGCGGTCGCCGGAGTGTAGGGGTTCGCCGGCGACAAGGAAACGGGCAGAAGAGTTTCGGGAGGCGGCGGTTCCGGCCGTTTCCGGCTGCAAAAGAAGTGGGGAGGAAAGGGGAAATGATCAGTGAGCCGCGGCGGTTCCAGATCGAGGAAGAAGAGCGGCGGAGAGGGCCTGTACCCTGAGATCAACGGCGACCCGAGGCGGCGGAGCTCGAGCTCGATCTCGAGCTCGGGTGCTTCTGGAGAGGAGTGGGTGGTTCAGTGGGGTGTTTTGGAGCTGAAGAGGTCAATCGGTGAGGAGAGGAGGGCTCGGGGAGGCCCTTAAATAGGCGGGCGGCAGTCCACCGAAGAGGTGTGCGCCGGCGAGCCTGTTGCGGTCGAAGCGGGTCACAGGGGCTCGTCGGGGCGTGTCTGAGGCATTTGTGGGGTTGGTCCAGAGCGAGGTAGAGTAGAGATAGGGAGCAGGGGGGCTAGAGGCTCCGCGCGTGCGAGCGCGCTCACTGGGGCGCTCGAGCGGCCGGCGCGCGTGCGAGCTGGGGCGAGAGGAGGGAGAAGGTGGAGGGGGACAGAGGCATGGTGTGACGCAGACGTCGAGGCGCATCGTTGGGCATGCTGGGGAGGCCCGAGGTGGTCGGGAGTGGTTGGCAGGGGCGGCTACAGTGCCTGGCCGCACTGTAGCACGCTCTAGAGCATGCAAATGGCATGCCATGTCATTTTTTTAGGCCAGGTGGGCGAGGCCAAATATGTCTGGTGGCTCTAGGCTGCAGTAAAGAAAGGGGGAGGCCTCGGGCACGAGGAGATCGGTAAGCGGCGCTGGTTTTTTGGGTGAACAAGGTGGCTATGGTTTTGGACGAGGAGGATCCCGAGGATGGAGGGAGGCTGGTGGAGTGGATGGATCCCGAGGGAGAGAGGTGAGTAGGTGGCGGCGGCGGACTAGGGGATGGATGGGACAAGGTCCCTATATTTTAGGGCTAGACTATTTATATAGGTAGGGGATTAGGGTAGGGGGTTAATCCGTCACTGATACATATCCAACGTATCTATAATTTTTTATTGTTCCATGCTATTACATTATTTGTTTTGGATGTTAATGGGATTTATTTTACACTTTTATATTATTTTTGGGACTAACCTATTAACCCAAGGCCCGGTGCAAATTACTGTTTTTTTGCCTATTTCAGTGTTTTGCAGAAAAGGAATATCAAACAGAGTCCAAACGGAATGAAACCTTCGGGAGCGTGATTTTTGGAACAAACGTGATCCAGAGGACATGGAGTGGACGTCAAGAAACGGACGAGGAGTCCATGAGGCAGGGGCGCGCCCTCCCCCCTCGTGGGCCCCTCGTGGCTCAACCGACCTACTTCTTCCTCCTATATATGTTCACATACCCCTAAAACATCCAGGAGCACCACGAAACCCTATTTCCACCGCCGCAACCTTCTATACCCAAGAGATCACATCTTGGGGCCTTTTTTGGAGCTCCGCCGGAGGCGGCATTGATCACGGAGGGCCTCTACATCAACTCCATGGCCCCTTGATGTGTGAGTAGTTTACTTCAGACCTTCGGGTCCATAGTTAGTAGCTAGGTGGCTTCTTCTCTCTCTTTGAACCTCAATACAAAGTTCTCCTCGATCTTCTTGGAGATCTATTCGATGTAACTCTTTTTCTGGTGTGTTTGTCGAGATCCGATGAATTGTGGGTTTATGATCAAGTCTATCTATGAACAATATTTGATTCTTCTCTGAAATCTTTTATGCATGATTGGTTATCTTTGCAAGTCTTTTCGAACTATCAGTTTGGTTTGGCCTACTATATTGATCTTTCTTGCAATGGGAGAAGTGCTTAGCTTTGGGTTCAATCTTGCGGTGCTCGATCCCAGTGACAGAAAGGGAAACGACACGTATCGTATTGTTGCGATCGAGGATAAAAAGATGGGGTTTATATCATATTTCTTGAGTTTATCCCTCTACATCATGTCATCTTACCTAAGGCATTACTGTGTTCTTATGAACTTAATACTCTAGATGCATGCTAGATAGCGGTCGATATATGGAGTAATAGTAGTAGATGCCGGCAGGAGTCGATCTACTTGTCATGGACATGATGCCTATATACATGATCATGCCTAGATATTCTTATAATTATTCGCTTTTCTATCAATTGCTCGGCTGTAATTTGTTCACCCACCGTAATACTTATGCTATCTTGAGAGAAGCCACTAGTGAAACCTATGGCCCCTGTGTCTATTTTCCATCATATAAGTTTCCAATCTATTTTTACTTTGCAATCTTTACTTTCAATCTATATCATAAAAATACCAAAAATATTTATCTTATCATTATTATCACTATCAGATCTCACTCTGTAAGTGACCGTGAAGGGATTGACAACCCCTTTATCGTGTTGGCTGCGAGGTTCTTATTTGTTTGTGTAGGTACGAGGGACTTGCGTGTGGCCTCCTACTGGATTGATACCTTGGTTCTCAAAAATTGAGGGAAATACTTACGCTACTTTGCTGCATCACCCTTTCACTACTAGGAAAAGGGCTGTAGATAGGATTGACACTAATGGCGCACCAGGGAGGCAGTGCGCCACTACTATATACTAATGGCGCACCAGTTGGTGATGCGCCATTAGTGTGGAAGACACTAATGGCGCACCAGAAAACAGGTGCGCCACTAGTGATAATTTTTTTTTTCATTTTTACATACATACTAATGGCGCATCCTACCGAAGTGCGCCATTACTAGTTCTAACTAGTAATGGCGCACCAGACAGGGAGTGCGCCAGTACTGAAGTTTTTTTATTCTTTTTTTTGCAAAACTACTAATGGCGCACCGCCTCACAATGCGCCATTACTAGTTTAAACTACTAATGGCGCACCCTGTAGAAGTGCGCCATTAGTATATATTTTGATATCATGAATATTTTTAAATATCATGGGCACTTTTTGATATCATGAATATTTTTAAATTTCATGGGAACTTTTTGAATTCATGAATATTTTTTCAAATTTGATGATATTTTTTCATATTCAATATGATAAAATATTGAATATTCATGAGGACACTCGATCTCGATCCCCCTCCATCTCGATCTCGATTCCCCCTCCATCTCGATCTCGATCCCACCCGCGCCTCCTCCCCCTTCTTCATTTTTTAAAAAATAATAATAAAAAAGTGTAGACTACAATTGTTGTTAAACAACAATTATTACTGTTTTTATAAAAAAATATTACTGTTTCATATTCATATTCATTTTCTAAAAAATTATTACATGCAACAAAAAAATTACTTATGGCGCACCTCTGGCTGGTGCGCCATTGCTATGTAAAAAAAGATTACTAATGGCACACATCTGCCCGGTGCGCCATTGCTATGTAAAATAAAGATTACTAATGGCGCACCCACCGCTGGTGCGCCATTAGTAAGATTCCCCCTAGCTAATTCCCTCCCTCTCGCCAGATCCCCTTCATCCCTCTCCCTCGCCCCCTAGCTAATTCCCCCCGCTGCCCGCCCCTGCCCCCGACCCACCGCCACCGCCGACGACCCCCCGCACCCTCCCCCGCTCCACCGCCGCCGCCGACCCCCTGCACCCTCCCTCGGCCCGCTCCACCGCAGCCGCCGACACCCCGCACCCTCCCCCGCTTTTTGATAATACTTTCAAATAACAAATTTGATGATATTTTAAAATAACAAATTTGATGATATTTTCAATTAAAAATAAAAAACAAATTTGATGATATTAAAAAAACAAATTTGATGATATATTTTGTTCTAGTCCTCATGAAAATAACAAATTTGATAAAAAAAACAAATTATTAGATGCAACAAGAAATAATGAAAAAAAGAAGTTACTAATGGCGCACCAGAGGAGGGTGCGGCATTGCTATCAGAAGAAAAAAAAGTTACTAATGGCGCACCAGAGAATGGTGCTCCATTGCTATGAGTGTTTTTATGGCGCACCCCTCGATGGTGCGCCATTACTAACATTCCCCCCTCTATAGCTGGATACCCCGCCCTTCGCCCGATACCTCCTTCCCTCTCCCTCGCCAGATCCCCTTCTATCCCTTGCCACACCCGCTCCGGCTCCCCCGCGCCGCCGCCCCCGCTCCCCCGCGCCACCGCCCCCGCGCCCCCCGACCCGCGAACACATGGCCGCCAGCCTCCCAACGACCAACAGAGGTGCCCAGGAGGACCGCCGTCGTCTTCCTCTTCGACTACGAGGACCCGGACAAGCTCGGACGCCCTCGAGCCACCCCTTCGATGCCGCCGCCGACCCCGACCCCGACCCCTCCGGCGACTGGCCACGCCCGCCCAGGTACCTCTCCTCCTTCCTCCCTCTCCACCCTTCCTCCCCATTCCCTCCCTCCCTAGTTCTTCTTGCTATATGGATCAGAACATATGGAGCATTACTATTGCTATATGGAGCATTACTATTGTTCTTCTCTGAACCATTACCATTCCCTCCCTCCCTAGTTCTTCCTCCCCATTAATTTGTAGGATCAGAACAAGTTTGTAACAGGATGCTCTACAATGTTGATTAGGTGCATTACTATTGCTATATGGAGCAGCAATTTACTATTGCTATATGCTCTAGTTTGTATCAATGTGATTGTAGTTTTTCTTGTCATCAAGTTTAGTTGATGTTTATTTAAATATAGCTTATATGATCAGCCACTCTATGTATGATTGTGGCTTGAAGGTTCTGGAAGAACGTTTTTCCTTCAAATTCTATCTGGTGGCATTGTCCTAGACTCCCTAGTTGTGTTGTTAATTGTGCTTCTATTAAAAGAATTGGGAGTTACTCACTGTACTAGAACTCTGTAGGTTGAATTTTGGTTAACTAATACTGATGTTATGAGAATGTAAGCACCTATTATTGCTACTGATATCATTGGCTCATTGCTGCCTTCGTGCAATGCAGAACTTTTAAGAGTGATTTGGAGGATTCAAGATTCTGTGAAGCTCTTTTGACATTTAAAACTCAGAACTGAAGGTACTTAATAAACTCAAAACCATTGATGATAACTCTTGTTGCCTAGAAACAGAGGTAGTTTACATATTGCATTGCTGGTGTTTGTTTATGTTTAGAGTTTAAGCATGTGTACTGTAGTGTAGTGAGCTTGTTCTAGTGTAGTGTGGTCTGAACCATTGCACGATGTAGTGTAGTGTAGTGAGCTCTGAACCATGTTTAGTGTTGAGTACTTCAAGTTTACTGAACCTATTCATTTTTGTGGACTTAGTGAACATGATAAGACAAGCCAGATGCTCTATTTTTAATTAACAGTAATCCATGATCAGCAACAGTTTCTTTCACTAATTTTCAGTTAACAGCAATCCATGATTTTTTTCAGCTAAAACTATTCATGATTTTTTGTTGGGTGACCTATTAGATCTGGAATGGAAGCTCACATAAGTTGAGCTGATTTTTGTCCATATGAAAGCAGAGGACCATATGGTCTGTGGCCTTTTCATCCATATGAAAGTAGAGGCACATTGTGGTGCTAGTTTGCTGGGTTTTGTCTCCGACCATCGTGTCGTGATGATTTTGCAGGTACCCCGAGAGGCCCTTGAGTTTGCCGGAATGTCGATTAACTTCCGTTCCGGATAATTCGGGTACTCCATATGTCTTATTTTCAGCAAAGGTCATGCTGAAATTTTCCGTGAATTTTAGCATGACTTTGCTAAAAGTCGGACATATGGGGTACTTGCTACTAATGCATGGGCCGGGGTATCTTAGTACTTAATTAAGTAGGATCAACTACCCCGCCATTCTTGCTGCATTAAACCATAGGTGGCAATAGAGCCAAGTGATTAGGCCCAACTTAGAATTCTCATTAGCATCAATAAACCCTAGATGATAAACCCAACATAGGTGGCAATAGAGCCAAGTGATTAGGCCCAACCTAGGGTGTCTCGGCATCGATAAACCCTAAATGATGAAAACTTAACTTTGCTTCTATAGGGTGCCTCGGTGTCAATGAGAACCTAAAAGATGTATGCTTAGGCTTTTAGGGTGCCTCGGCATCGACAAAACCTAAATGATGAAAGCTTAGGCTTTTAGGGTGCCTCGACATCGACAAACCCTAAATGATAAAACCTTGGCTTTTAGGGTGCCTCGGTGTCGATAAGAACCTAAATGATGAAAGCTTAGGCTTTTAGGGTGCCTCAGCGTCGACAAACCCTAAATGATAAAAGCTTAGCTTTTAGGATGCCTCGGTGTCGACAAACCCTAAATGATGTAGTTTTGAATTATGAACGAAGGATATGTCGTCATCATCATAGGACGACGAAAGGGACGACGAAAGTCTCCCGGCGGAGTGAGACTGGTGCCACGACGATCGAGGTCTGTGCGACATGCCTCACCTGGACGATGATCGGCGCTTCAGCATTAAGCTCGAGGAGACCTTCGAAGTTGAAACGGTACACAACGACGACAAGTGTTATTTTCATAATTAAGCATGACTTCAACTATTTCAACGTGTAGTTTTCATCTTTTACAATTCGAGTATAGCTTATCCCATGCCATGCAAGACACTATGTCTTGGAGAGGATGGATTTTGAAGACCATGAAATTTCTGAAACAAAGAAAATTCACCTAAGGACTCATCATGATGTGGACTTTGAAGTAAATCTATATAATTCTGAGAGCGTAACACATTTTGGTTGCAAAAATTGGGAAGCATTTTGCAAGATGTATGGTTTTGGTGAGGGTATGCTTATCACCATGGATCTTGGTAATCCTGACATCAACCAAGACAATATGGACATTTGGGTCCTTGTTGATACGCCTCCAGTTCTACCACTATGTGAGTTTCTCAAACATAGTTATTAGCTAATTTATATTGTTTATTTCAAAATATTTGACAGCTTATTTCCATTGACAGCTTATCTTTATTATTGAAAGAATGTGCGGGAGATGGTAGACAAAACCCACTACACTGATGGCTCCGAATTAACAACTTACAAGGAGAAAAATCATCTGGTCGGATTTTGTACTGACATTGAGAATTACATTATCCACAAACAAACTCCTCAACATTATGGTAAATACATGCCACTAGTGCATGTGTTCAACTACGGTAACTACCATGGAGATACCCTGGTAAGATTTTTACTATTACGACATCCGTGCATCTTTTGCATACTTCTAAAACTAGTACATCATTGCTAACTATGAAGTTATTACTATGTTTTTCAACAGATAATCCCAGAGAATTGTGTGCCTCATATGATGTATCAGAAAGGTAGTGTTAATGTTTTGAACATACAGCCAGGTCGTCCTACGAATCTCAACTGTCCATACGAGATTTCTAAAAGAAGTGGAGACATGAAAATCAAAGGATGGAAAAAATGTATGGACAGTCGTAAGGAGCTTCTTGGAAGCAAAAGGAAGTGAAGCACAAGAATTGGAGACAGGATGTTCTCCATTCTCCATAATGGAGAGTCAGGGTCTATATTGTTTTATGCTATTTTAGCTTAAATAGGGTTTTTAGGTCCTGCCTAATATTGATGATCATGTGCTAAGAACAATTAAGTAGGGTTGGTTCGATGACTATCAAGATGATGATCGTATGACTTGTTATGAATAACGAGTAGAAGTTGTATGATGATGATTAGTAGGACTTGTTAGGATTAGTATTACTTCCGACAAACTCGATACTCGCGGTCTCGAGACTTGTAATGTTTTATCTTTGTTTGGTCTTTTGAATTCGGAGACTAATATGATGAATTGTATTCGGAGACTAATCTTCTATTGTATTCGATGAATCTACTGTTGCTACGTGCTACTGTCTATACTCTGTCAAATAATATATTTTGTAACATGTGCAAAAATCAGAAAAGTAAAAAAAATAAAACCTAATATTCATACTAATGGCGCATCACTACAGAGTGCGCCATTAGTATGCCAAGTATACTAATGGTGCATCCATCCGTAGTGCGCCATTAGTGTGCCAAAGCACATGGTTAAATATGGCCCCTGGGAGGCACACTAATGGCGCATGGTGTTATATACTAATGGCGCACTGGATGGTGCGCCATTAGTATACCAGATACTAATGGCGCACCAGTGGTGCGCCATTAGTAAAAAATACTAGTGGCGTGCTACTAATGGAACACCAGTGATGCGCCATTAGTAGGCAAAACTGGTGCGCTATTAGTAGGCCTTTTCCTAGTAGTGTTTCCTCTTCAAGGGAAAACCAACGCAGTGCTCCAGAGGTAGCAAGAAGGATTTCTGGCACCATTGCCGGGGAGTCTACGCACAAATCGAGACATACCAAGTACCATCACAAACTCTTATCCCTCGCATTACATTATTTTCCATTCGCCTCTCATTTTCCTCTCCCCCACTTCACCCTTGCCGTTTTATTCGCCCTCTTTTTCTGTTCCCCTTCTTTTTTCTAGTTCATCTCTTTTTTCTTGTTTCTTGTTTTCTTGTGTGTTGGATTGCTTGCTCGTCGCGATGGCTCAAGATAATACTAAATTGAGTGACTTTTCCAATACCAACAATAATGATTTTATTAGCACTCCGATTGCTCCTCTTACTGATGTTGAATCTTGTGAAATTAATGCTGCCTTGCTGAATCTTGTCATGAAAGATCCGTTTTTCGGCCTTCCTAGTGAAGATGCCACTACCCATCTAAACAACTTTGTTGATTTGTGTGATATGCAAAAGAAGAAAGACGTGGATAATGATATTGTTAAACTGAAGCTATTCCTGTTTTCTCTTAGAGATCGTGCTAAAACTTGGTTTTTGTCTTTGCCTAAAAATAGTAATTATTCATGGAATAAGTGCAAAGATGCTTTTATCTCTAAGTATTTTCCTCCCGCTAAGATCATCACTCTTAGAAACGATATTAAGAATTTTAAGCAACTTTGTCATGAACATGTTGCACAAGCTTGGGAGAGGATGAAATTAATGATACGTAATTGCCCTACACATGGTTTGAATCTTTGCATGATTATACAAAAAATTATGCCGGATTGAACTTTGCTTCTAGAAATCTTTTAGATTCGGTCGGGGAGGCACATTTATGGAAATCGCTTTAGGAGAAGCCACTAAACTCCTAGATAATATTATGGTTAATTATTCTCAATGGCATACTGAAAGATCTACTAATAAAAAGCTGCATGCTATAGAAGAAATCAATGTTTTGAGTGGAAAGATGGATGAACTTATGAAATTGTTTGCTAATAAAAGTGTTTCTTCTGATCCTAATGATATGCCTTTTTCTACTTTGATTGAGAATAATAATGAATCTATGGATGTGAATTTTGTTGGTAGGAACAATTTTGGTAATAACGCATATAGAGGTAATTTTAATCCTAGGCCGTTTCCTAGTAATTCCTCTAATAATTATGGCAATTCCTACAACTATTATTATGGAAATTTTAATAAGATGCCCTCTGATTTTGAATCTAATATTAAATAATTTATTAGTTCGCAAAAGAGTTTCAATGCTTTGATTGAAGAAAAATTGTTTAAGATTGATGAGTTGGCTAGGAACGTGGATAGAATTTCTCTTGATGTTGATTCTTTGAAACTTAGATCTATTCCACCTAAGCATGATATCAATGAGTCTCTCAAAGCTATGAGAATTTCCATTGATGAGTGCAAAGAAAGAACCGCTAGGATGCGTGCTGAAAAAGATTGCTTTGTGAAAGCGTGTTCTTCTAGTTTCCATGATAATAGGGATGAAGATCTAAAGGTTATTGATGTGTCCCCTATCAAATCTTTGTTTTGCAATATGAATCTTGATAATGATGGGACTCGAGATGAGTCAACTTTAGTTAGAAGGCGCCCCAATGATTCGAAGTTTTTAGATCTTGATGCAAAAATTGATAAAAGTGGGATTGGAGAGGTCAAAACTTTAAATAGCAATGAACCCACTATCTTGGATTTCAAGGAATTTAATTATGATAATTGTTCTTTAATAGATTGTATTTCCTTGTTGCAATCCGTGCTAAATTCTCCGCATGCTTATAGTCAAAATAAAGCTTTTACTAAACATATTGTTGATGCTTTAATGCAATCTTATGAAGAAAAGCTTGAATTGGAAATTTCTATCCCTAGAAACTTCATGATGAGTGGGAACCTACTATTAAAATTAAGATTAAAGATCATGAATTCTTTTCTTTATGTGGTTTGGGTGCTAGTGTTTCCACGATTCCTAAAACTTTGTGTGATTTGCTAGGTTTCCGTGAATTTGATGATTGTTCTTTAAACTTGCATCTTGCGGATTCCACCATTAAGAAACCTATGGGAAGAATTAATGATATTATTACTGTTGCAAATACGAATCATGTGCCCATAGATTTCATTGTCCTTGATATAGATTGCAATCCTACATGTCCTATTATTCTTGGTAGACCTTTCCTTAGAACGATTGGTGCAATTATTGATATGAAGGAAGGGAATATTAGATTCCAATTTCTGTTAAGGAAGGGCATGGAACACTTTACTAGAAATAAAATTAAATTACCTTATGAATCTATTATGAGAGACACTTATGGATTGCATACCAAAGATGATAATACCTAGATCTATCCTTGCTTTTATGCCTAGCTAGGGGCGTTAAACGATAGCGCTTGTTGGGAGGCAACCCAATTTTATTTTTGTTTATTGATTTTTGATTCTGTTTAGTAATAAATAATTCATCTAGACTCCGTTTAGATGTGGTTGTATGCTTTTAATTAGTGTTTGTGCCAAGTAGAACCTTTGGGAAGACATGGGGAAAGTCTTTGCGATCTTGCTGTAAAAAACAGAAACTTTAGCGCTCACGAGATTTGCTGCCATTTTTTATTGGAGGGTGTTATTTAGTTAATTATTTTTGCAGATGATTAATAGATAAATTCCTCACGTCCAGAAATTTATTTTAGAATTTTTGGGGTTCCAGAAGTATTCGAAACCTACAGATTACTATAGACTGTTCTGTTTTTGACAGATTCTGTTTTTCGTGTGTTGTTTGCTTATTTTGATGAATCTATGGCTAGTAATAGAGTTTATAAACCATAGAAAAGTTGGAATACAGTGGGTTTAACACCAATATAAATAAATAATTAGTTCATTATACTACCTTGAAGTGGTGGTTTGTTTTCTTTTACTAACGAAGCTCACAAGATTTCTTTTAAGTTTTGTGTTGTGAAGTTTTCAAGTTTTGGGTAAAGATTTGATGGATTATGGAACAAGGAGTGGCAAGAGCCTAAGCTTGGGGATAACCAATGAACCCCAAGGTAAAATCCAAGGACAACCAAAAGCCTAAGCTTGGGGATGCCCCGGAAGGCATCCACTCTTTCCTCTTCGTCCATCGGTAACTTTACTTGGAGCTATATATTTATTCGCCACATGATATGTGTTTTGCTTGGAGCATCTTGTATGATTTGAGTCTTTGATTTTTAGTTTACCACAATCATCCTTGATGTACACACCTTTTGGGAGAGACACACATGAACTGGAATTTATTAGAATACTCTATGTGTTTCACTTATATCTTCTGAGTTGGATAATTTTTGCTCTAGTGCTTGGCTTATATCTTTTAGAGCACGGCGGTCGTTCTATTTTATAGAAATAATTGATCTCTCATGCTTCACTTATATCATTTTGAGAGTCCTTTAGAACAGCATGGTAATTCACTTTGGTTATAAATTTTAAATGCTAAGAGAAGTTGGATGCTTGATAGATGGTTTTGAGATATAAAGGTGGTAATATTACAGGTGTGCTAGTTGAGTAATTGTGAAATTGATGAATACTTGTGTTGAAGTTGGCAAGTCCCGTAGCATGCACGTATGGTAAACGTTGTGTGACAAATTTGAAGCAAGGGGTGTTCTTTGATTTCTTTCCTTATGAGTGGCAGTCGGGGACGAGCGATGGTCTTTTCCTACCAATCTATCCCCCTAGGAGCATGCGCGTAGTGCTTGGTTTTGATGAGTTGTAGATTTTTGCAATAAGTATTTGAGTTCTTTATGACTAATATTGAGTCCATGGATTATACACACTCTCACCCTTCCATCATTGCTAGTCTCTTCGATACCGTGCATTGCCCTTTCTCACCTTGAGAGTTGGTGCAAACTTCGCCGGTGCATCCAAACCCCGTGATATGATACGCTCTATCACACATAAGCCTCCTTATATATTCCTAAAAACAGCCACCATACCTACCTATTATGGCATTTCCATAGCCATTCCAAGATATATTTCCATGCAACTTTCCACCGTTCCATTTATTATGACACGGATCATCATTGTCATATTGCTTTGCATGATCATGTAGTTGACATCGTATTTGTGGCAAAGCCACCATGCTCAATTTTTCATACATGTCACTCTTGATTCATCGCAATCCCGGTACACCGCCAGAGGCATTCACACAGAGTCATATTTTGTTCTAAGTATCGAGTTGTAATTCTTGAGTTGTAAGTAAATAAAAGTGTGATGATCATCATTAGAGCATTGTCCCATGTGAGTAAAGGATGATGGAGACTATGATTCCCCCACAAGTCGGGATGAGACTCCGGACGAAAAATAAATAAATAAATAAAGAGGCCATAAAAAAACAAGGCCCAAACAAAAAAATGAGAGAACAAGAGAGAAGGGACAATGTTACTATCCTTTTTCCACACCTGTGCTTCAAAGTAGCACCATGATCTTCATGATAGAGAGTATCTTGTTATGTCACTTTCATATACTAGTGGGAATTTTTCATTATAGAACTTGGCTTGTATATTCCAATGATTGGCTTCCTCAAATGCCCTAGGTCTTCGTGAGCAAGCAAGTTGGATGCACACCCACTTAGTTTCTTTGATGAGCTTTCATATATTTATAGCTCTAGTGCATCCGTTGCATGGCAATCCCTACTCCTTGCATTGACATCAATCGGTGGGCATATCCATAGCCCATTGATTAGCCGCGTCAATATGACAGTTTCTCCCTTTTTGTCTTCTCACACAACCTCAATCATCATATTCTATTCCACCCATAGTGATATGTCCATAGCTCGTACTCATATACTGCATAAAAGTTGAAAGAGTTTGAAAAGGCTAAGTATGAAACAACTGCTTGGCTTGTCATCGGGGTTGTGCATGAGGGGAGAATTTTGTGTGATGAAAATGAAGCATGGCCAAACTATATGACTTTGTAGGGATAAGTTTTCTTTGGCTATGGTATTTTGATAAGACATAATTGCTTGATTAGCATACTTGGATATTACTATTTTTATGTCAACAACAAACTTTTATCTTGAATCTTTCGGATCTGAACATTCATGCCACAATAGAGAAAAATACATTGAAGAACATGCTAAAAATCATTCCACATCAAAAATTCTGTTTTTATCATTTACCTACTCAAGGATGAGCAGGAATTAAGATTGGGGATGCTTGATACGTCTCCAACATATCTATAATTTTGATTGTTCCATGCTATTATATTATCTGTTTTGGATGTTAATGGGATTTATTTTACACTTTTATATTATTTTTGGGACTAACCTATTAACCCAAGGCCCAGTGCAAGTTGTTGTTTTTTGCCTATTTCAATGTTTCACAAAAAAGAAATATCAAACGGAGACCAAACGGAATGAAACCTTTGGGAGCGTGATTTTTTGAAAAACACGTGATCCAAAGGACTTGGAGTGGACGTCAAGAAACGGATGAGGAGTCCACGAGGCAGGGGGGTGCGCCTACCCCCCTGGGCGCGCTGAGGGAGTCCTAGATTAGGGGGTCTCCGGACAGCCGGACTATATCCTTTGGCCGGACTGTTGGGCTATGAAGATACAAGATTGAACACTTCGTCCCATGTTCGGATGGGACTTTTCTTAGCATGGAAGGCAAGCTAGGCATACGGATGTGTAGATCTCCTCCCTTGTAACCGACTCTGTGTAACCCTAGCCCCGTCCGGTGTCTATATAAACCGGAGGGTTTAGTCCGTAGGACAACATAAAATCATACATAGGCTAGCTTCTAGGGTTTAGCCTCTACGATCTCGTGGTAGATCAACTCTTGTAATACTCATATCATCAAGAACAATCGAGCAGGATGTAGGGTATTACCTCCATCAAGAGGGCCCGAACCTGGGTAAACATCGTGTCCCCTGCCTCCTGTTACCATCCGCCTTAGACGCACAGTTCGGGATCCCCTACCCAAGATCCGCCGGTTTTGACACTGACATATGTGCTTTCATTGAGAGTTCCACTGTGTCGTCACCATAAGGCTTGATGGCTCCTTCGATCATCGGTAGCGATGCCGTCCAGGGTGAGGTTTACCTCCCCGGACAGATCTTTGTATTCGGCGGCTTCGCACTGCGGGCCAATTCACTTGGCCATCTGGAGCAGATCGAGAGCTGCGCCCCTGGCCATCAGGTCAGATTCGGAAACTTAAACTACACTGCCGACATCTGTGGAGACTTGATCTTCGACGAATTTGAGCCCATGTCAGGTGCGCCGCACAGTCACGATGACCATGATGTAACTCTGCCGTCGGACAGTGTTCGGGAGATCGCATCTGCAACTACTCCGGCCTTCAATCCGGAGCAAATTGCGCCATCCATGGACGGAGGGATAGACCCCGCCATGGAGGCTGCACTCTCAATGGCGATGGAGCCGGATACTGACTTCACCCCTTACGAGAGCCGTGTCGCCAAACCACTGGATTCGTCTCCGGCCACGGACTCTGAACAGCCTACATCCGTGCCCACCGAATCCGACTGGGCGGCGATCATGGAGTTCACCTCCGCGGATATCTTTCAGCACTCGCCTTTCGGCGATGTGCTAAATTCATTAATGTCTCTCTCCTTGTAAGGAGAACCTTGGCCGAACTATGTTCGGCTCGAATGAGATACAGACGACGAAGAAATCCGCTGACCGCCCACCACCCACTTAGTAGCCAATGTCGACGACTTAACCGACATGCTCAACTTCGACTCCGAAGACATCGACGGCATGGACGAAGATGCAAGAGACGAACAGGAACCAGCGCCCACAGGGCGCGGGACAGCCACTTCATCACATGACATTTACATGGTGGATACACCCAAAGAAGGCAATGGCGAAGAGACAGCGGAGGATGGCCCCTCCAAAAAGCAACCCAAGCGCCAACGTCAGCGGCGCCGCTCTAAGTCCAGCCATAGCAAAAACAGCGATAACAGTGCAAGAGAAAATAACACTCCAGTCGACTCTAGAGGAAAAGACGATCACATTACCCCGGCGGCAGAGCACGATGAGGCTGCAAGCGGCGAACATAGTGCGGATCCGACGTCCGAACACGGCCTCATCAAACCCCCTCTGGGGAGGAAAACAGTCCGGATGAAGATGCACACATCATCCCGGAAACACACTTATAGCAAGAGAACCTCCACAGAAGGCTTATTGCCACAACGAGGAGTCTGAAGAAGCAGAAGCAAAGGCTTAGGGCCGCACAAAATACACTCAACGGTAGGTGGAACAAAGTGCTCGACAACGAAGCAAAGTATGGTCGAAGTTACCACACAAAGAGCTATCCAAAGCGCAAGCTGTTACCTGAATTCAACGACGAGGCCTTAGAGCTCACACAGCCAAAAAATGAAATGGCCAACCGGCCGGATCCACCACCTTGTGACCGCGATAGAGCGGATAACAAATACGCACATAAGTCAACACACGATGTACATGAGGACTTGCGCCAAAAATCTGGTATGACCAGATCCATCTATGGATCTAGGAAGCACGCTCTGGCACAAAATCAAAATCAAATACCACAACCGTCCGAACACCTTGGTACATCCAAGTACAGGGGTGCCGCACACCCCCTATGTTTCACCGATGAGGTGTTGGACCACGAATTCCCAGAAGGATTCAAACCAGTGAACATAGAGGCGTACGACGGGACCACAGACCCTGGGGTCTGGATTGATGACTTTATCCTCCATATCCATATGGCTCACGGAGACGATCTCCATGCCATTAAATACTTGCCCCTCAAGCTTAAAGGACCAGCTCGGCACTGGCTGAAAAGCCTCCCCGAAAACTCAATTGGAAGTTGGGAGGAGCTCGAGGATGCTTTTCGGGCTAATTTTCAAGGGACCTACGTCCGACCTCCGGATGCAGACGATTTAAGTCAAACAATTCAACAGTCCGGAGAGTCCGCCCGAAATCTTTGGAACAGGTTTCTCACCAAGAAGAACCAAATCGTCGACTGTTCGGACGCCGAAGCCTTAGCAGCTTTCAAACACAGCGTCTGAGATGAATGGCTCGCCAGACACCTCGGGCAAGAAAACTGAGAACAATGGCAGCTCTAACAAGTCTCATGACCCACTTTTGTGCGGGCGAAGACAGCTGGTTAGCCCGCAGTAGCACCAGCGACCCAAGAACATCCGAAGTCAGGGATGGCAATGGAAAACCACGACGCAATAAAAACAAGCATCGAAATAAAGAAGATAGCCCAGATAATACGGTGGTAAATGCAGGATTCAGGGGCTCTCGTCCAGGCCAACGGAAAAAAGCCTTTCAAAGGCAGCAGAGACGGACCGTCTGGCCTAAACAAGATTCTTGACAAACTATGTCAGATTCATGGCACCCCCAATAAACTTGCAAATCACACCCAGAGAGAATGCTGGGTCTTCAAGCAGGCAGGTAAGCTAAACGTCGAACACAAGGGGGAAGACACCAAGCGAAGACGAGGACGAACCTCTCCAGCAAAGCACTGGAGGACAGAAACAATTCCCACCAGAGGTTAAAATAGTCAACATGATCCATGTGACAAAGAGGAGAAGCAAACATGCACTCCGAGACACACGCGCCATAGAGCCCGTCACCCCTAGGTTCAACCCCTGGTTGGCCTGCCCGATCACTTTTGATCGTGGGGATCACGCGACAAGCATCCGACACAAAGGATTGGCTGCCTTGGTGTTAGACCCAATAATAAACGGATACCATCTCACACGAGTCCTCATGGACGGCGGCAGTGGTCTAAATCTGATATATCAGGACACAGTCCGCAAAATGGGGATAGACCCGACAAAAATAAGCCACCATACTACAACCTTCAAGGGAGTAATACCAGGCCTAGAGGCCCGCTGCACGGGCTCTCTATTACTAGAGGTTGTATTTGGTTCTTCCGACAACTTCTGAAGAGAAAGGTTAACTTTCTACATCACTCGATTCTGAAGTGGCTATCGGGCACTACTCGGAAGAGCGGCTTTCGCTCGTTTTAACGCAATCCCGCATTACTCTTCTCTCAAGCTTAAGATGCCCGGTCCACGTGGCACCATCACAGTTAGCGGAAATACTAAGCATGATCTACGTGCGGAAGAATGTGCGGCGGCTTTAGCTGCCGAGCACTAGACGGCCTCACCAACCAGAAAAAATGACAGGTCATCAAGACCACGGACACGGTTAGACGAGTCCGGTGCACCACTACATATACATGAGATTGGTTTGATGATCAAGCCCCCCTAGACGGTACTAGGGGCTTCCCACGTGTAATCAGGGCTAGTCCGGCTCAACTTGACTTATCTTGAATTTTAATGGTTTATTGATAATAACCAATTTTCTGGCATGTCAACTTTCACCTAAGTTCTTCTCTTTTACAGATGACAATAGTGTTACACCCGTCCAGGACATGGCACAACAGAGACACAGGCGCAGACGTGCCGCAGGGACCCTCTCAAAGGTTTCTTTTTAGGTTAAGACCCTGCGTAAACCTTTTTTACTGTCTCTTGTTGTTCACATCCTCCGGATACTCAACACAATCGAGAAGGATGCCGACGTATTGGCATGTGGCCACGTCAGGATATTGCACATACCTGGACATCCGGGGTTTATTATTAAGGGCCTCATTCAGCCCGACATATGTTATAAAGACCGAATACCTTAGGGAGTGTTCGGCGTCGCGAGTTTGGCCTTATATGCATCAGCTCCGAATCATGTCTTTGGTCAAATGTTGGGTTTGCCCGGCTCACACGTTTTCATACCTTATGTTCTGCTATATCGGGTAAGGTAGCACTGGGAGAACTACTGCGATTGTGCCCTGGTTCATCCGGATGAGCACCTCAGTAGAGAAAGCCGAAAACTAACTGTCATGATAGAGCACGAGACTAGTCAGCCACTCGATGACTCAACGGAATCTTCTGGATTCCTCCGCATTAACGAAGGGCTGTTTCCTTGTCATGTACGTACGCACCCTGTATTCGGACGAGCGCAGAAGTACCAGGGGCTATATAGTAGCCCCATAGTCAAACTCCTATGGCTAAGTGAAAGTGTTAAAGAAATATAGTTCGATTGCCTCGTTCGCTGCGCTACCACCTCCTTAATGGACCAAGACATTGGATCAAGTGTGAATATGCGTTCTTTGCGAACACCCCCGCATTATATGCGTGGGGGCGGAAGCCAACGACTGCAAACTTTCAGATTATATACATATCTACATAAACGGCCGCATAGGAGGCATCATAATACTTTCAGGAAAAAGTATAAATATAGACTTGATAGCTCAATAAAACATTGTTTTTACAATGGGAGTACATGTCACTAGAACATAATATTCTTCAAGCACCAAGCCTCTATCGAACGAGCGCCTTCAAGAACTTCTTCAAAGTAGTGCTTGGCAGCCACTCGGCCCACGGCTGAACCCTGTGTTGCAACAGTGGTGGCCTCCATCTCCGCCCAGTATGTCTTGACACGGGCAAAGGCCATTCGCGCACCCTCTATGCACGCCGACCTCTTCATAGCATCGATGTACTGCATGGCACCAAGGAATGGTTGCACTGAACTAAAGTAACTATTCGGCCTTGGCCCTCCCGGCCACAGATGATCCACAACAGACCTCATGGCAAGTCCGGACAACCTATGGAGCTCGGCCCACTTGGCCATTTGCTCATTCAACAGCAGCAGATGCACTGGAGCATGGAACTATGACCAGAACAACTTTTCCACTTCGTAATCTTTTTGATCCTTGAAGTACTCGGCCAAATCCATGTAGGCGTCTGCAGAACTCCATAGTTGATCAAGAGATGCATACTTCGGATCTCCGAACTTAGTCCTCAACAAAAAGGGCTTCCCAGCTGCGATATCTCCAGCTTGATGCAGCTCCTCCTTCGCCGCTCGTATTTTGGAATGGGCTTCCTTGGATGCTACCATGGCCTTCTCCAGGTCCGTCGCCTTCACACAGTTTTCTTCTTCAAGAAGCTGGTAATGGTCGATGGCATCTTTCAACTCAACGGCCATCTTGGCCATTCTTTCCTTGCTCTGGCAATGTGTGGCCTGTTCGGCCGTCAGCTCTTCGACCGCCTTTAGAGCGGCGGCATCGCTATTGCTGGCTTGCTCCTTGGCTCGGGCAAGTTCCGCCTGAAGGGTCTCCACGGTGGCAGCTCCATCTGCGGTCACAACATATTAAAGATACTGGCATCATGCTCCTCTTACTATGTGTTGATCACCGGAGAAATCACTTACCCTGTGCCTCGTCAAGCCGCTTGTTGAGAAGCACAATGTCGGCATCTGCCGCATCAAGTTGCCGCTTTAGCTCGGCAAACCCATCAGTCCGGCTAGCCATCGGAGCTTTAGCCACCTGCACATAAAGGCGGTCTGGTTATTACTTGGGACTATGATCCTCTGTTTGCCACCGTTTTCGACGACAACCAGAGTCTCAGGGGCTACTATCTGCATAGGGAACACCTAACGTGTGCGAAACCGTCAAAAACATACACTATTTCACGTACCTCAAAGCCTTTCAGCAGACTCATAAAAGCTTCATGCAATCCGCTTTCAGCGGATGAAGTCCTTTCAACTACCATACTCATTAGCGTACGATGCGCTTCTGAGATGGCCGCTTGCTCCAGAAGATCCTTCAGTACGTCCGACCGCACACTATACGGTTTCGGACTCTTTCTGTTGCTCTCTTTAGGAGCCGAATACTGAGGACTCCGGGTGGCCAAGGGATTACCCCCTGGCCTTGGCGGATCAGGAGAAACCCTCCGCGACGACACTTCAGGGTCGCCCGCCTCATGAGGCGGGGTGGCAGGGGGAGGTGTTTCGCTCTCCATCATCTTCGGAAGAAGATCCCCCGAAGACAAACTCTGTCGAGAAGGGCTACGATCCGAACTACAAGATATAAGCTTTGGTTATTGTCTTCAGAAGTAAGGTAGGATATTTTCACTACTAAGTACTTTTCGATTACTTACAGCTCGGTAGAGGGCTGATTCCCTTGCGGACACTGTGCGGCAAGGGTATCCCCCGGGGCAGGACCCTCTGGCGAAGATTTCTTCCCTCGTTTGGAAACCTCTATTTCTGGATCTTCAGAGGTGGTCCTCTTCCTTCCTCGGGGAGAGGGAATGTCAGATTCTTCTCCCTAGTTATCCTCCTTCGCGGAGGCGCTCATTCCCCCGGTTGGGACGAGTAGTGAGTGAGGCTCGCTTTCGGCCTCTTTATTCCCCCCTCTATCTTCCTTCGAGGGCACCTGATAAGGCCCTGGCTCCAGCATTCTGTCTAGTACTAGATTGGCCAAGCCCTCAGGAAGGGGGGCCGGACACCTGATCATCTTCGCCTTTGTTATCCAGTCCTGGTCAAAGAGCGACTTTTCAGAATGATGTTATGATAAATAAGAGAAACAACGTGTTCGGCCATGGAATTACTTACTTGGGTATCCGGGTGATTACAGCTCAGACGCGCATCCTCGGTGGTGTCCGGACACTTTATTTGTGGTCCGAAGAACAACTTGTACATCTCCTCGAGAGTCATGCCGAGGAAGTGTTGAATGATTCACGGTCCCTCCGGGTTGAACTCCCACAAACGGGAGGTCTACGTTTGCAAGGCGGGACCTGGCGAACTAGCATGACCTGCATCACCGTGACCAGGTTGACGTCTCTCTCAATGAGATCTCGGATGCAGCTGTGCAATATCGGCACATCCTTTACTGGACCCCAGTTTAGCCCCTCGCTGATCCATGACGTCAGTTGTGGTGGGGGGCCCAAGCAAAAGACAGGGATGGCTGCCCACTTGGCACTTCGGGGAGCTGTGATATAAAACCACTCCCGCTGCCACAAACTGGACACCTCTGGGAAGAACCCTCTGGCCATGGAGCATTAGCGCTTTAGTTTATTACGGCACCTCCGCACTCTGTGTGCCGCCCCTCGATCATCTTCGGCTTCACATTGAAGGTCTTGAGCCACAAGCCGAAGTGAGGGCTAATGCGGAGGAAGGCCTCACACACGACGATGAATGACTAGATGTGAAGGAGGGAATCCGGGGCCAGATCGTGGAAATCCAGCCCATAATAGAACATGAGTCCCCTAACAAAGGGATCCAGAGCGAGGCCTAGTCCTCGGAGGAAGTGAGAGACGAACACAACACTCTCGTTGGGTTCGGGAGTGGGGATGACCTGCCCTCGGGCGGGCAGCCTGTGCGAAATTTCGGCGGTCAGATATCTGGCCTCTCTTAGCTTCTTGATGTCCTCCTCTGTGACGGAGGAAGGCATCCACCGACTTTGGAGGTTGCATCCGGACATGGTTGAAGGTCCGAAGCGTCTGACCTGAGCCTAGGGTGTTAGAACTCGAGGTGGGGGAAGGATTCGATTGACTGCGAGAGGAAAAAGGGACAGGTCTTGGCCTCTTTATAAAGAGAGTGAATGTCAAGTGTCCTCCTCGTGGCCATTTTGGACTCGCCTAAAATCGAGGAGTCATACCAACGGGCATGAGTGGGTTACCCATGTCCGTATTGATGAGAATCCCGTAATAAGGGGACACGATCTCTGCTTCGACAAGACGTGTCAGGAAAACTACCTCGCGATATGTGCGGTGCTGGTTGAGAAAACGGTTCGAATAATGACCGGGCCATGACGTAACGTCGTGCTGTCAAAACACGTCAGCAAATTAGATTTGTGGAAATATTATCCTCTCTACGGTGGTATGTGGAAATTATTTTGCAGGGCCGGACACTATCCTTGTGTTCAAAATCTTCCATGGAGTATTCGGAGGAGGAACCCGCCTTGCAATGCAGAAGACAAAACTGCGCGCCGGACTCATCATCATTGAAGCCTGGTTCAGGGGCTACTGAGGGAGTCCTGGATTAGGGGGTCTCCGAACAGCCGGACTATATCCTTTGGCCGGACTGTTGGGCTATGAAGATACAAGATTGAAGACTTCGTCCCATGTCCGGATGGGACTTTCCTTGGCATGGAAGGCAAGCTAGGCAATACGGATGTGTAGATCTCCTCCCTTGTAATCGACTCTGTGTAACCCAAGCCCCCTCCGGTGTCTATATAAACCAGAGGCTTTAGTCTGTAGGACAACATACAATCATACCATTGGCTAGCTTCTAGGGTTTAGCCTCTACGATCTCGTGGTAGATCAACTCTTGTAATACTCATATCATCAAGAACAATCGAGTAGGACGTAGGGTATTACCTCCATCAAGAGGGCCCGAACCTGGGTAAACATCGTGTCCCCTGCCTCCTGTTACCATCCGCCTTAGACGCACAGTTCGGGACCCCCTACCCGAGATCTGCCGGTTTTGACACTGACATGCGCCCTCCCCCCTCGTGGGCCCCTCGTGGCTCAACCGACCTACTTCTTCTTCCTATATATGTTCACATACCCTGAAAACATCCAGGAGCACCACGAAACCCTATTTCCACTGCCGCAACCTTCTGTACCCAAGAGATCCCATCTTGGGGCCTTTTCCGGAGCTCCGCCGGAGCGGGCATTGATCACGGAGGGCCTCTACATCAACTCCATGGCCCCTCCGATGATGTGTGTGTAGTTTACTTTAGACCTTCGGGTCCATAGTTACTAGCTAGATGGCTTCTTCTCTCTCTTTGAATCTCAATACAAAGTTCTCCTCGATCTTCTTGGAGATCTATTCGATGTAACTCTTTTTGCGGTGTGTTTGTCGAGATCCGATGAATTGTGGGTTTATGATCAAGTCTATCTATGAAAAATATTTGATTCTTCTCTGAAATCTTTTATGCATGATTGGTTATCTTTGCAAGTCTCTTCGAATTATCATTTTGGTTTGGCCTACTAGATTGATCTTTCTTGCAATGGGAGAAGTGCTTAGCTTTGGGTTCAATCTTGCGGTGCTCGATCCCAGTGACAGAAAGGGAAACGACACGTATTGTATTGTTGCCATCGAGGATAAAAATATGGGATTTATATCATATTGCTTGAGTTTATCCCTCTACATCATGTCATCTTACCTAAGGCATTACTCTATTCTTATGAACTTAATACTCTAGATGCATGCTGGATAGTGGTCGATGTGTGGAGTAATAGTAGTAGATGCAGGCAGGAGTCGGTCTACTTGTCACGAATGTGATGCCTATAGACATGATCATTCCTAGATATTCTCATAATTATTCCCTTTTCTATCAATTGCTCGACAGTAATTTGTTCACCCACCGTAATACTTGTGCTATCTTGAGAGAAGCCACTAGTGAAACCTATGGCCCCCAGGTCTATTTTCCATCATATAAGTTTCCAATCTATTTTTACTTTGCAATCTTTACTTTCAATCTATATCATAAAAATACCAAAATATTTATCTTATCATTATTATCTCTATCAGATCTCACTCTCGTAAGTGACCGTGAAGGGATTGACAACCCCTTTATCACGTTGGTTGCGAGGTTCTTATTTGTTTGTGTAGGTACGAGGGACTTGCATGTGGCCTCCTACTGGACTGATACCTTTGTTCTCAAAAACAAAGGGAAATACTTACGCTACTTTGCTGCATCACCCTTTCCTCTTCAAGGGAAAACCAACGCAGTGCTCAAGAGGTAGGAGTCCCTCCGATCGAAATCGGGTGGTTGAGAATAATTAGGCTGGGAGAGTCAAAGAAGAAACCGAAGATATTTAGGAATATTTGGGGATGATCCGAATCCAACTGTGATGACTGAGCGGGTCGGGTTCGGGTAAGTTTCGGACACGCGCGAGGGGTCTGAGAGAGGTCGACAAAGACAAAGAGGCCTTGCAAAAGGTCAACGGAGACAAAGGGAGAAGCGGCAACCACGACTGACTACGAGTTTTATGAGAACATGCAGATGCAATGCACATGATGACATGATGAAATGCAACAAACAAAATAAAACAGACGGCGAACACGAAATATATGGAAGTCCTCTGGAGCGTCGGTCTCGGGTCGTTACATGGGCTGTACCAGGCCGTCGATGGAGCCACACCGTGGGCCTCAGGCAGGCAAGTCTGGGTACCCCCGTTCCGAGAACGCCGACAGTAGCCCCCGGGCCCAAGGCGCGCTCGAACTTGGCTTCGAGGCAAAGATAAAGGGCAAGTGTGGGGCGCCGCGGGCCCTAACCGCCTGCAGCCTTGGTCAACGCGTGGCGATTGATGGGACATGGGCGTCATCATACTTTTTGTGTTTGATCATCCGATGAAGTGGACGCATACATGCACCTCAAGTGGCATTTTCCTTGTGGTGTAATGTGTTCCCATATGGTATATGTAGGTTACAGAACCTTTTCTCTTCCAATTTGGCCGCTTCCCCACGCTGCCTCAGAAACTGCTCTTGGCTGACAAAAAGGCTAGCTCCCGCTGCAGAGCCTTCATTGCCCTTCCTTCGTCTTACTCTAGATCCCCTTCTCCTTCTGCCCGGAAAAACTCCAGATCCACCGAATCTCTACCCCAAGCCTGCGACCGATGGCCACCGACAAGGCGAATTCCTCGGCCACGGCCGCACACTCACCCTCTTGGTTCGAGCCTGCCCTGAGCGCGACCACCATTGTCGAGGAGAAGCACATCGCTGTCGCGCTTCAGCTGACGGCAGGCAGCAGCAACGAGGGGGGGGGGGAGACGGCGCTCCGGGTCGGTTCCGCCAAGCCGGAAACCTTGGGTGGCACCTTCTACCCCTTCTTCTTGCACATCGTCTTGGTGGGGCTGGTTCCCCCTTTCTCCAGCTTCTTCTACGCCATTCTACGCCACTACAAGCTCCATGCCCTCTATCTTCACCCCAACTCCGTCCTCCTCCTGTCAATCTTCGCCTTTTACCGCGAGGCATTTGTGGGGGTGATGCCCTCCGTGGCACTGTTCTACCACTTCTTCTACCTCTGGGTCAATGGCAGTCAGTTCTCGGGTTGCGCCAACTTCATCACGGCCAATGGTAGCAATGTGATCTCGCGGGCTGGGAAGAAGGTGGAGGACTTCCGGAACAAGTGGATCTTCATGGACACCAAGCGCTCCTACCCTCGGCTGGAGCTGCCGACGCCCTAGGAATGATGGTCTCACGAGAAGCTCACCCGATCCTCGGGCAGAGCAGTTGATGGAGAAGATGGGGGGCAACCTGAAGTCGGATGACCCGAAGGCGGAGAAGCTGACGGGGGCCATGATCGTCAAGGAGTTCATGACGCAGTGCCTAGCTCCGCTGCAGGCGCAATTGCGCCCCCTTTGTAGGCTCAAGGGCACGAAAGGCGACCTCCGGCTGCGCCCGGACAACTTGTCCGACGATGAGTTGAACAAAGTTGTGTGCACCTTGCTCGGGAAGGACCAGGGTTTCCCCTCGGACACCCATCTTCCGTTGTACCACCGCCCAGATTGCCGATGCCATGCCTGTCTTCGACGAGCGCGGGTTTGTGCCTCTGGAGCCTTCCCGGCCCCCGGGCTCCCTGGTGACGGTGTCCTTCGGCGAGTCCGACAGGGAGGAGGGGGCGGACTCAGAGGTGACCCGGGAAGGTGTAGGAGAGACCTCTCCCCCACACCAGACCGATCTCCTCTGCGTCCTTTCCGATGACAACAACACCGTCGAGCAACCGGTCAGGGAGTCTCCGCGCTCCGCTGGGTCACCACGAGATCTAGGGGCACCCCGCCGAAGAAGCTGAAGATGGGGGTCCCGAAGAAGGGCAGGTCGGCGCTGCTTTCCCAAGGCGATGCCTCTGCCTCGTTGCCAGCCGCTACCATTCCAGAGCTGGCCGTGCGCCCATATACCCCTGAGGGTATGACGGTTCCCATGCCCACGAAGCATGCCGGCCTCGCGCTCCTCAAGAGGACGAGGGATTACGTCGCCACCGACAAGTAGGCACGCCATCTTGTCTTTGCCTCCTGCTTTTGTCGTAGTGTCTAGACGTTTGTCTTCTGCGTGGCCAGGCCAACGCCGGTGGCGAAGAAGAAGAAGGAGGGGGCCAGAGCCGCCGAGGCCAAGCAGCTTGCCGCGGCTGTGGAAGAGGAAGGACGGGGCCGACCCGCGCGCTCCTACGGCTAGGTCATCCTCCCGAGGCTCGAAGGCCCAGCCTCAAGAGGAGGTGATCCCTGCGGCCAGGCCGGCTCCGAAGGCGCCTGCTCTTAGCTCGCCTGCTGAGGCCCCGAAGGCTTCGGAGGCCCCGACCCTCTCTGCCACTTCCTCTTCGCCGGTCCTGGCACTGGCGTCGTCTCCTCCCCCGTCTGTCACGCCATTAGGCCGTGATTCCTCCGCCGCGCCCGGTGTTTTGGAGGCGGCCCTCTCCGCGCTGGATCAGCTTTAGGGTGATCTTCAAGGCCCCGACTGGCGCATGGCGTCGGGGCACTTGGATCTGATCTTAGGATGGCTCTGGGCCGACGCGTCCGTCAGGGCGGCCTGGCGCCAAGCCGTGGTGCTTGGAGGAGGGCCAGCAGGTAGCCGGCTTAGCCGCGGCCGCCCGTGATGTGGCGGAGAAGGACGCCAAGGCAGCCGAGGAGCGCTATCGCGCGGTGGAGGCCGAACTGAAGAGCCTTTGTGACAAGGTGGCCGCCCAGGCCCGCTAGCTTGAGGTGCAAGAGGAGTAGCTGAAGGCTCGAGAAGTTGTGGTTGCTGATTGAGACACCGAGCTGGAGCAAGTGGCCCGGAAGCAGGCCGCGGAGCGCGGCCGCCTGGAGAAGTGATGTCTACTAAGCAACCTTCTTCTTGTAGACGTTGTTGGGCCTCCAAGTGCAGAGGTTTGTAGGACAGTAGCAAATTTCCCTCAAGTGGATGACCTAAGGTTTATCAATCCGTGGGAGGCATAGGATGAAGATGGTCTCTCTCAAGCAACCCTGCAACCAAATATCAAAGAGTCTCTTGTGTCCCCAACATACCCAATACAATGGTAAATTGTATAGGTGCACTAGTTCGGCGAAGAGATGGTGATACAAGTGCAATATGGATGGTAGATAAAGGTTTTTGTAATCTGAAAATATAAAAACAGCAAGATAACTAATGATAAAAGTGAGCGTAACGTTATTGCAATGTGTTGAAACAAGGCCTAGGGTTCATACTTTCACTAGTGCAAGTTCTCTCAACAATAATAACATAATTGGATCATATAACTATCCCTCAACATGAAACAAAGAGTCACTCCAAAGTCACTAATATCGGAGAACAAACGAAGAGATTATGGTAGGGTACGAAACCACCTCAAAGTTATCCTTTCTGATCGATCTATTCAAGAGTCCGTAGTAAAATAACATGAAGCTATTCTTTCCATTTGATCTATCATAGAATTCGTACTAGAATAACACCTTAAGATACAAATCAACCAAAACCCTAATGTCACCTAGATACTCCAATTCCACCTCAAGTATCCGTGGGTATGATTATACGATATGCATCACACAATCTCAGATTCATCTATTCAACCAACACAAAGAACTTCAAAAAGTGCCCCAAAGTTTCTACCGGAGAGTCAAGACGAAAATGTGTGCCAACACCTATGCATAAGTTCACGAGGTCACAGAACTCGCAAGTTGATCACCAAAACATATATCAAGTGGATCACATGATATCCCATTGTCACCACAGATAAGCACGTGCAAGACATACATCAAGTGTTCCTCGAATTTTCTATGGTATATTGACATATATAGGCGAAAGAAGTCGGTCAGGGGAGCCACGAGGAGCCCACGAGGCAGGGGGCGTGCCCCCCACCCTTGTGGTGGCCTCGAGGCTCTTCTGGCCCACCTCCGGTACTCCGTGGGCTTCTTCTGGTCCAAAAATGATCTCTGTGAAGTTTCAGGTCAATTGGACTCTGTTTGATTTTCCTTTTCTGCGATACTTAAAAACAAGGTGTCACGACCGGTTTTCCAATAAAAATGTTTATTGAGAAACCGACCTTTTGAGTCCAGTATGAGGAACATCCTCCTTACTGGTAGACAAAATCTTGATACAATAAGCCAGTAGCATAAAATATATTACAGGGTCGAGCTATGGTTGCTCAACCAAATTATTACAAGCACGAGCACGCCAATAATTATACATAATGGCGGATATGACACAGTGGTGTGGAGGCATACTACTGACTCGAGGATAGGGTGGTGGAAAATCACAGCGGGGAGTGAGATACATGACTCTAAAACTGGCATCTCATCGAGCGTCGAGGTGAGGCTCGATGAATTTATTTGGTAGCGGAAGCGGATATAATACAGTGACCAAATCCAGGGTCGCACGAGACTGACTGGGATTCCTCTAGGCGTCGGACTCGCTATCAAATTCTTCATCCATGAGATCGCCTTCGTCAGCATCTGGCCAAATCAACAAGCCAGGTGAGTACTTTGAAAGTACTCGCAAGACAGTTCGGACGTAAGATATAACAAATGCATGCATGGATGCGTCATGATTAATTTACCAATGCACATTCAAAATTTAGCAAGCAAGGTAAGTAAAAAGGGAATCGGCGGTAGTCCGCCTGAAAACCCAACAAAAAGAAATAATAGGAAACCGATCGGGTGTCTGAAGCGACGCCTCGAAGGGTGAACAAATAAATAAAGATCATGCCGCAGTCGGGCGTCTAAGCGACACCACGTAAAGGGCTTAAACTGAAAATAAAAGACATGCGTGCCACAGTCGGACGTCGGGGCGACATCACAGAAAGGGCTTATATTGAAAGTAAATAACAGTACTGCCGCAGTCGGACGTCTGAGCGACATCGCAGAAAGGGCTTTTATTGAAAGTAAATAATAACAATGCCACAGTCGGACGTCTGAGCGACATCGCAGAAAGGGCTTTTATTGAAAGTAAATAATAACAATGCCACAGTCGGACGTCTGAGCGACATCGCAGAAAGGGCTTTTATTCACAAGTAAATAATACTCATAATAAATATTCAATTCATGATAATAAACGGGTTAGTCCATCCACAGGAATAAACATTTAACCGGACTTAGCACTCATGTGATTCACCGGAGTCTCTGTCATCAAAACTGACATTTGTCAGGATAAGATAATACCGAACTTGGACATGGAATAGATGATTCAAAGGAATATATGACTCTGCAGAGTTTGTACGAAATTTTCCCACAGCCAACGGATTTCCGTAGTCACGAAGGACTAGTTCCGTTTACGGTATTTCGGAAGAAAACACAGCTAACCAGTACACACCCATCCTACCTCTCGATGCAGGAATCACCCTAGACTAGACATCGCCCAAGAAAAACTTTTGAGACGGGGAGATCACAATCTCGAATAGCATGGGATCAAATTTATATACGCGCGCTCTAAGGGGTGCCCCCCTCTCGGTCCCAACCGGAAACACCCATGCCCCCTGACCGGATGACTGGCTTTAATCCAGGGCCATGGAACCATCATCACGGCCTCTCCTTTTGGTGTGTACCAAGAAAGCGGTTTGCAACTTACTAAGCAATATTCCTTGCGGAAAACATGTGGTAGTACAGGGAAGGAAAAATGGAAGGAACTGGACCGATACGGGTTGACACTGAAGTCATATAGTCTAGCATAAGACTGGCATGCTACGACACTGCCATCTTACCATCCTCATGCCAACACATGGCAAGGCATACTCACATCCATCCACTTATGGATTTTCGAAACTCACTTGCCTCATCGTTGCATGTAACATGACATTCGTCGGTATGCTCATCAACATGCCATGAAACTACTTAATGCAAACATGCCAAAACAATCATCATATCAAAAGTTCAAACATGCTTGCCTGGTTCAGAGTAGTCGGAGCCTAGCTCGGTGAAGTTTGCGGTCCCGTCACCTCCTTCGGTATCTACGGTATAAAGAAAATATACGCGCTATCGTGAATACCGTGAGGTGCACAAAAATTTCTCCAAATATTTTTCAAATAAATCTGATAAAAAACTAGACAAAATTTCAAAGAGGACAGAAAAAGAATCAATCAAAAATACTCTTCTGTTTAAAAGTTATTAGTGTTTTTGTCTAGGGACCTATCTGTAATGAAACAGAAACTTTCCAGGGTTTTCTTTATAAAAACAGAAAACGCTTCAGTCCCGAATACGTCAGTCCAGTGGGGAAGACATACTTTGCCCAAAGGCGTTTCCAGAAAACGATTCAAAAAGAATAAAAAGCTGACGGGGCGGACCCACCCGTCGGGTTTGAAAATGAAAACAGAGAGTTGGCGCTAGAGGGCCGCGGCGATCTCCGGCGGCGATCCACGGCGAGGCAGGAGGATCGGAGGGTACCTCCGTGTTCAGGGCGTCATTCCGCGTCGGTTGGTGGTGGTGGTGGTCGCTGGCGAACACCACATTGGCGGCGGCCCTTGCTTCGGTGGACGGTGGTTCGGGCGTGGATGGAGCTCGCCGGAGAGTGCTGCGGAGGGCAAATTGAGGAGGGGGTTAGACCTCTGGTAGCTAGAGGAGGTTACTGATGGAGTTTGGGCACCGGGGATGGCCTCACCGGAGTGAAACGGGGTGGAGGCCGAGGCGGAATGGAGCGGCCGGAGTTGGGGGAGGAGACCTCCTCGAGGTCCTCCTATTGCCCTGGCGGGGCGTTGGTGAGGTGCAGTGGTGGTGCGTGCTCGAGGGTGAGCTCGGGGTCCCCTTTTATAGGCGATCCGAGGCGGTGGCCGTGAACGGAGTTCTCCGGCGTTGGATTACAGCGGTGCAGTGCTTGGTCAGGAAGTTTAGGGGGTTGGCCATCAACGTGGAGGTCCACTGGCTCCACTCCGACGCTCAACGGACTAGGATTAGAAGCTTAGGGCAAGTTTTGTCGGAATGGGATGGCGCGGGTCCGTCGGCGGCAGAGAGCGTGCCCAGTGCTTGTCGGGCCATGGCGACGGTGGAGCGGGGCTGCGCTGGCATGCAAGAGGCACGCGTAGGGCTAGGGAGCAAAGGGCGGCGCGGAACGGCGTTGCAATGCTGGTGCTGCCACTGTTGGCCGCTACGGGTGGCGTGGCCACCGCAGAAGCCGCCAGCTCCGGCGATGCTCGCCGCCTCTGACGCCAGGAACCAGCCAAGTGCGTGTGCGGCGCTCTGGACAACGAGGAGGGGCTGCGCGCATCGCGCCACAGCGCACTGTCAACGCGTGACTGAACCCTGACGAAGAGAAATGACACTGAACTCTGAAACTCTGATTTTTTCTGAAAATGAAGGGAAACAGTGCCGGCCAGGTGTTCGACAGAATGATTTTGGTATGTAGGGGTTTCTCCTTGAGCTGAAACTTGGTGGGGTGGCCTCTCATTGCACCAGGAGGCTGCCTGAATTTTGGTAGAATTTTTGGAGAAGAGGAGATATGAATTTCACCAAATTTGGCAAATCTGGTGCAAACTTGCAGAGACTGAAATTTGAAAATTTTGAAAAGAGGGAGAGTGGATCAAGATGGTTCTGGGTTGTGGATGCTAAGGACAATCCAGAGGAGTTGGTTTGAGATAAAAACTCAAAGGCAATGAGGTACTTGCTTTGAAAATTACTTAGGCTCATAATGAAAGACAGAATTGTTTTGGGAGATAAAATAAATGAAATAAAATTGAAAAATGGTTTGGACTTGATGGGACAGAGAATTTAGATTGTTCCAAAGTGGATGGAGGGGTTTTGGGAGGTCTTTCCACATGAGGCAAAATAAAATCATGGGTGGTTCCAAAATGAGAGAAGCCCCAAAAACTCCTAGGGTTTTCCTTTTAAATGAAAATAATCAAATTCAAAAAAATACATTTGAGAGGAGAAGAATTCAGAAGAAAAGTTTCCATAATTCAAACACCCAATTTGGAAAGGATGTAAATGAAAATCCTTGCCAAAGGTGAAAGTTTTTAAGAGAGAGGTTTTCTGAAAAAAAAATTAAATGGCCTCTCTTCAAAAACCAACAAAGTTTTTGCTAAAAACCAAAAGAAAATTTTGGAGTGTCACAACACCTACCCCCTTAGGAAAAATCTCGTCCTCGAGATTTCAGCTGATCCTTAAATAAGTGTGGATGCTCTGCCCGAAGAAAATCCTCTATTTCCCAAGTTGCTTCACTTTCGGTGTGATTGCTCCACTGAACTTTGAAAAACTTGATGGTTTTCTGTCGGGTCCTCCTTTCAGACTCCTCTAATAATTTTACTGGACGTTCCCGATAGGTGAGGTCTGGCTGCACGTCAATGTTCTCATGGGATACTTGTTTCTCTGGGTTGCTTACGCACTTCCTCAATTGCGAGACGTGGAACACGTCGTGGACATCGGATAATTCTTCGGGTAAGTCTAGCTGGTAGGCTACAGTGCCCCTTCGTGCCACTATACAGAATGGTCCAATGAATCTTGGTGCTAGCTTTCCCTTAATCTTGAATTGTTGCAGGGCCCTCATAGGTGATACTCGTAGGTATACAAACTCACCGGGTTCGAATCTGACCTCACAATGTTTCTGATCGTAATAACTCTTCTGTCGGCTTTGAGCGGTCTTGAGTCGGTCCCTGATTAGCTTGACCTTTTCCTCGGCTTCTTTGAGCATGTCTAGGCCGAAGATACGGCTGTCTCCGGTTTCTAACCAATTTAGCGGGGTACGACATCTCCGTCCGTATAGGGCTTCAAAAGGTGCCATTTGCAGGCTGGCCTGGTAACTGTTGTTGTATGCGAACTCGGCATATGGCAGGCTTTCTTCCCAACTGGTCCCATAGGTGAGGACACATGCTCTCAGCATGTCTTCTAGAATTTGGTTTACGCGTTCAGCCTGTCCATCAGTCTGGGGATGGTAGGCTGTACTGAAGGCCAGTTGAGTTCCCAGAGCCTGTTGTAAATGATCCCAGAATCTCAAGACGAACTGAGTGCCCCTGTTGGATATTATAGTCTTCGGGACTCCATGCAAACAAACTATACGGGAGAGATAAATCCTGGCAAACCTCTGAGTGTTGTAAGTTGTCTTCACTGGAATGAAATGTGCCACCTTGGTTAATCTATCGGTGATGACCCATATGGCATCATTCCCGTGTCGTGACCGAGGTAGTCCGACAATGAAATCCATCCCTATTTCATCCCATTTCCACTCAGGTATTTTGTTTGGTTGCAGTAGTCCGGCTGGTCTTTGATGCTCAACTTTTATGCGTTGACAAGAATCGCAACATGCAACGAATGTGGCTATGTCCCTCTTCATACCGTGCCACCAAAATCTTTCCTGAATATCCTTATACATTTTGGTTCCTCCAGGGTGGATCGAATATGGGGCGGTGTGGGCTTCAGCTAGAATTTGCTGTTTGAGGTCCTCTATATTTGGCACGCAGAGTCTGTCTCTGTACCATAATATTCCTCCATCATCTATGACGAACTCCGAGGCCTTGCCCATACTCACCTTTCTTCTAATTCCTTCGATGCTGGGGTGACCAGGCTGAGCTTCTTTAATTCTTTCCACAAGGTCGGGCTGTATTTCCAAGTTTGATATGGTGCCTTCCGCGATCATTAACAAGTTGAGTTTGGCAAATTCTTGTTGGAATTCAGGTCTCAAGCTTTGCAGACTGTTTTCGTCGGAGCTGGGGTTCCAACTAAGAGCGTCGGCCACTACATTTGCTTTTCCTGGATGATAGTGGATACCAACATCATAATCCTTTACCAATTCCAACCAGCGTCGTTGCCGTAAGTTTAGTTCTGGCTGTGTGAAAATATATTTGAGACTTTTATGGTCCGTGTATATTTCACATCGATTTCCAAGTAAGAAATGCCTCCATTCCTTGAGTGCATGAATGACTGCTGCCATTTCTAAGTCATGAGTGGGATAATTTTCCTCATGCTTGCGAAGTTGCCTTGAAGCGTATGCGACAACCTTGCCTTCTTGCATCAACACGCACCCGAGGCCCTTTCGGGATGCGTCACAATACACTTCAAAATTCTTGTGTATGTCTGGCACAATTAATACCGGTGCTGTCGTTAATTTCCGTTTTAGCTCTTGGAAACTTTTCTCGCAGGCTTCTGTCCATTCAAACTTCTTGTCCTTCTTGAGTAACTGCGTCATTGGCTTGGCTATGGTGGAGAATCCTTCAATAAATCTGCGGTAATATCCTGCCGTTCCCAAGAAGCTTCGTATGTCCGTTACGCTGGCTGGTGACTTCCAGCCAAGTACGGCCCTGACTTTCTCTGGGTCCACTGCGATACCGTCTTGGGTCAGTACGTGGCCTAGAAAACCTACTTGTCTTAGCCAAAATTCGCACTTGCTGAACTTGGCATACAATTGATGTTTCCTGAGTTCTCCTAGCACAATTCTGAGATGTTCCGCGTGCTCTTCTGGTGTCTTGGAGTATATCAGAATATCGTCGATGAATACCACAACAAACTTGTCCATAAACTTCATAAATACTTTGTTCATGAGGTGAACAAAATATGCGGGGGCGTTCGTTAGTCCAAATGGCATTACTGTGAACTCATACAGTCCGTATCTGGAGGTGAAGGCTGTCTTGGGGATATCCTCTGTTCATACTTTTAACTGATGGTATCCCGACCTTAAGTCAATCTTTGAGAACACCTTGGCCTGAGCGAGTTGATCAAATAAATCATTTATCCGGGGCATCGGGTATTTGTTCTTGATTGTGACCATGTTAAGTGCTCGGTAGTCTATACACAATCTCAGTGTTCCATCCTTCTTTGAAATCCTCCCAGGTTATATTATTCTCGTTAGGGTGCATGTGTAGGAAATTTTCCCACCATGATGCAGCTGCTCCAGTGAGATAGTGTGGTGCATATAGCACTTTCTCATGGTCTAAACACTGTGCAATAATTAATTTCCTTTCCAAGTCTCGAAGCCAGTCCTCGGCCTCAAGAGGTTTGTCAGTATGAGAAAATGTTTGGGGACGTGTCTTCTGTAGCTCAGATAACTTTGATTGCTGCTGGTACTGTCCACGGTGATTTCCCATATTGATGACTTGGTTCATCATTTCCTGATGTTGTTGCTGACTCTGCTCATAAAGGCGACACATTTGGGAAAATGCTGTTTCACTGTCCTGTTGACTCGACTGTCCTTGAGTGAAATTGTTGCCCGGTTGAGTGTCATAATATTCCTCTGGCGGAGTTGGCATAGAGCGCGTCCAAGGACGAGACATTTTTCACTCTGGGGATATATTTTGTAAAACCCATAAGAAAAGCGAAAAGGGTCGCAAAAACAATTCCATAAATGCACAAAGCTGGCAAATAAATTAAATAACCAAGCTTACTTAAGAAAAACAAATCGATTTGCGCACGGAGAAGGACTGCTCATTAAATATCTTACACGCGGGGGGTAATTATACAATCACTCAGGATATGCACACATAATCCTGACATGTTATTTAGGCTAGTGCACTTCTCCAGTTCCTAAATGATGCGCACACAAGCTACTTCTCACAACCTATGTACATATAAACATATCTTACAAAGCGGTACATCGCATGACGGCTAAGCGTACTCAGTCGGAGATGTTGACGATATCCTTTGCCCTGCCGAGGATGAGGCGTAGCGAGGCTGGGGACTCGACTTCCTCCACGCTAATAGGCTCCATACGTGTAGTGTTGCGCCGAGTAGATGGAGCGGGTGCCAGTGGCAGAACAACACGAACAGGAGTGGGCGCGAAGGGTGGTGCAGTGCGAGCTGGAGTGGGTGCGATGACTTGGTTGAACTCTTCGGTGGTAGGCAGGCGACGAGCAGAGGCGAGTGTGGTAGATGCATAAGATGCTAAGGACGAGACGAAAGTCAGTGGCGGTGCGGTGTGCAGGAGCTCCCTCCTGTTGGCGGCACAGCCATGGACTGAGTCCATGCGGGCAGCCACGAAGTCATCCACCAGGTTGTCGAAGGCTGCCTCGAGGGCCCGGAGATACTCAATAAGCATCTCAAAAGCCTCGTCTCGTTCTCCTCTGGGGCAGGAGAATGCGTAGTGACAGGTGTATGGCACATGGCATGGAAGGTAGCGGTAACGACGAGTCTTCATCGAGGGAAGGACATCCCTGAGACGGGCTATCGCCTCGCGGGCTGCCATCTGCATAGCGTGCCTCTCCGTAGGCATGGCTCTTCCCAAGTACCGGAAGTGGCGTAACTCAACACGCCCTCTCTTGAATTTGCACCACGGCCTGGTGCATGGTCAGACTGACGTTGACCTTGTGCTGGTAGAGTGTGAAGACTGGGCGCATAGATGGCCCCATCGCGACCTGAACGATGAAGGAGAGAAGCTTGACGAACCCATCGGGCATGTTGGCGAAGGTCTGAGACTCGTAGCTGTTGTCGGCCATCTACAAAAGTAGGCAAAAATTCTGAATGATCAGATCATAAATTTATGCTGACTGCCAGAAAATGACTACAATTGCAAAAATATGATTTAGGTCTAGCATGCTAATAACCAATTAGCGATCGCACCTAGTGGCTTCCTACAGTCAGCCTGGCTCTGGTACCAAGCTTGTCACGACCGGTTTTCCAATAAAAATGTTTATTGAGAAACCGACCTTTTGAGTCCAGTATGAGGAAAATCCTCCTTACTGGTAGACAAAATCTTGATACAATAAGCCAGTAGCATAAAATATATTACAGGGTCGAGCTACGGTTGCTCAACCAAATTATTACAAGCACGCCAATAATTATACATAATGGCGGATATGACACAGTGGTGTGGAGGCATACTACTGACTCGAGGATAGGGTGGTGGTGGAAAATCACAGCGGGGAGTGAGATACATGACTCTAAAACTGGCATCTCATCGAGCATCGAGGTGAGGCTCGATGAATTTATTTGGTAGCGGAAGCGGATATAATACAGTGACCAAATCCAGGGTCGCACGAGACTGACTGGGATTCCTCTAGGAGTCGGACTCGCTATCAAATTCTTCATCCATGAGATCGCCTTCGTCAGCATCTGGCCAAATCAACAAGCCAGGTGAGTACTTTGAAAGTACTCGCAAGACAGTTCGGACGTAAGATATAACAAATGCATGCATGGATGCGTCATGATTAATTTACCAATGCACATTCAAAATTTAGCAAGCAGGGTAAGTAAAAAGGGAATCGGCGGTAGTCCGCCTGAAAACCCAACAAAAAGAAATAATAGGAAACCGATCGGGTGTCTGAAGCGACGCCTCGAAGGGTGAACAAATAAATAAAGATCATGCCGCAGTTGGGCGTCTAAGCGACACCACGTAAAGGGCTTAAACTGAAAATATAAGACATGTGTGCCACACTCGGACATCGGGGCGACATCACAGAAAGGGCTTATATTGAAAGTAAATAACAGTACTGCCACAGTCGGACGTCTGAGCGACATCGCAGAAAGGGCTTTTATTGAAAGTAAATAATAAAAATGCCATAGTCGGACGTCTGAGCGACATCGTAGAAAGGGCTTTTATTGAAAGTAAATAATAACAATGCCACAGTCGGACGTCTGAGCGACATCGCAGAAAGGGCTTTTATTCACAAGTAAATAATACTCATAATAAATATTCAATTCATGATAATAAACGGGTTAGTCCATCCACAGGAATAAACATTTAACCGGACTTAGCAGTCATGTGATTCACCAGAGTCTCTGTCATCAAAACTGACATTTGTCAGGATAAGATAATACCGAACTTGGACATGGAATAGATGATTCAAAGGAATATATGACTCTGCAGAGTTTGTACGAAAATTTTTCCCACAGCCAACGGATTTCTGTAGTCACGAAGGACTAGTTCCGTTTACGGTATTTCGGAAGAAAACACAGCTAACCAGTACACACCCATCCTACCTCTCGATGCCAGGAATCACCCTAGACATCGTCCAAGAAAAACTTTTGAGACGGAGAGATCACAATCTCGAATAGCATGGGATCAAATTTATATACGCGCGCTCTAAGGGGTGCCCCCCTCTCGGTCCCAACCGGAAACACCCATGCCCCCTGACCGGATGACTGGCTTTAATCCAGGGCCATGGAACCATCATCACGGCCTCTCCTTTTGGTGTGTACCAAGAAAGCGGTTTGCAACTTACTAAGCCATATTCCTTGCGGAAAACATGTGGTAGTACAGGGAAGGAAAAATGGAAGGAACTGGACTGATACGGGTTGACACTGAAGTCATATAGTCTAGCATAAGACTGTCATGCTACAACACTGCCATCTTACCCATCCTCATGCCAACACATGGCCATGCATACTCACATCCATCCACTTATGGATTTTCGAAACTCACTTGCCTCATCGTTGCATGTAACATGACATTCGTCGGTATGCTCATCAACATGCCATGAAACTACTTAATGCAAACATGCCAAAACAATCATCATATCAAAAGTTCAAACATGCTTGCCTGGTTCAGAGTAGTCGGAGCCTAGCTCGATGAAGTTTGCGGTCCCGTCACCTCCTTCGGTACCTACGTTATAAAGAAAATATATGCGCTATCGTGAATACCGTGAGGTGCACAAAAATTTCTCCAAATATTTATCAAATAAATCTGATAAAAAACTAGACAAAATTTCAAAGTGGACAGAAAAAGAATCAATCAAAAATACTCTTCTGTTTAAAAGTTATTAGTGTTTTTGTCCAGGGACCTATCTGTAATGAAACAGAAACTTTCCAGGGTTTTCTTTATAAAAACAGAAAACGCTTCAGTCCCGAATACGTCAGTCCAGTGGGGAAGACGTACTTTGCCCAAAGGCGTTTCCAGAAAATGATTCAAAAAGAATAAAAAGCTGACGGGGCGGACCCACCCGTCGGGTTTGAAAATGAAAACAGAGAGTTGGCGCCAGAGGGCCGCGGCGATCGCCGGCGGTGATCCACGGCGAGGTAGGAGGATCGGAGGGTACCTCCGTGTTCAGGGCGTCATTCCGCGTCGGTTGGTGGTGGTGGTGGTCGCTGGCGAACACCACGTCGGCGGCGGCCCTTGCTCCGGCGGACGGTGGTTCGGGTGTGGATGGAGCTCGCCGGAGAGTGCTGCGGAGGGCAAATTGAGGAGGGGGTTAGACCTCTGGTAGCTAGAGGAGGTTACTGATGGAGTTTGGGCGCCGGGGACGGCCTCACCGAAGTGAAACGGGGTGGAGGCCGAGGCGGAACGGAGCGGCCGGAGTTGGGGGAGGAGACCTCCTCGAGGTCCTCCTATTGGCCTGGCGGGGTGTTGGTGAGGTGCAGTGGTGGTGCGTGCTCGAGGGTGAGCTCGGGGTCCCCTTTTATAGGCGATCCGAGGCGGTGGCCATGAACGGAGTTCTTCGGCGATGGATTACGACGGTGCAGTGCTTGGTCGGGAAGTTTAGGGGGTTGGCCATCAACGTGGAGGTCCACTGGCTCCACTCCGACGCTCAACGGACTAGGATTAGAAGCTTAGGGCAAGTTTTGTTGGAATGGGACGGCGTGGGTCCATCGGTGGCAGAGAGCGCGCCCAGTGCTTGTCGGGCCACGGCGACGGTGCAGCGGGGCTGCGCTGGCATGCAACAGCCATGCGTAGGGCTAGGGAGCAAAGGGCGGCACGGAACGGCGTTGCAATGCTGGTGCTGCCACTGTTGGCCGCTACGGGTGGCGTGGCCACCGCAGAAGCCACCAGCTCCGGCGATGCTCGCCGCCTCTGACGCCAGGAACCAGCCAAGTGCGCGTGCGGCATTCTGGACAGCGAGGAGGGGCTGCGCGCATCGCGCCACAGCGCACTGTCGATGCGTGACTGAACCCTGACGAAGAGAAACGACACTGAACTCTGAAACTGTGAATTTTTCTGAAAATGCAGGGAAACAGTGCTGGCCAGGTGTTCGACAGAATGATTTTGGTATGTAGGGGTTTCTCCTTGAGCTGAAACTTGGTGGGGTGGCCTCTCATTGCACCAGGAGGCTGCCTAAATTTTGGTAGAATTTTTGGAGAAGAGGAGATATGAATTTCACCAAATTTGGCAAATCTGGTCCAAACTTGCAGAGACTAAAATTTGAAAAATTTGAAAAGATGGAGAGTGGATCAAGATGGTTCTGGGTTGTGGATGCTAAGGACAATCCAGAGGAGTTGGTTTGAGATAAAAACTCAAAGGCAATGAGGTACTTGCTTTGAAAATTACTTAGGCTCATAATGAAAGACAGAATTGTTTTGGGAGATAAAATAAATGAAATAAAATTCAAAAATGGTTTGGACTTGATGGGACAGAGAATTTAGATTGTTCCAAAGTGGAGGGAGGGGTTTTGGGAGGTCTTTCCACATGAGGCAAAATAAAATCATGGGTGGTTCCAAAATGACAGAAGCCCCAAAAACTCCTAGGGTTTTCCTTTTAAATGAAAATAATCAAATTCAAAAAAATACATTTGAGAGGAGAAGAATTCAGAAGAAAAGTTTCCATAATTCAAACACCCAATTTGGAAAGGATGTAAATGAAAATCCTTGCCAAAGGTGAAAGTTTTTAAGAGAGAGGTTTTCTGAAAAAAAAATTTAATGGCCTCTCTTCAAAAACCAACAAAGTTTTTGCTAAAAACCAAAAGAAAATTTTGGAGTGCCACACAAGGAAAAAACAGAAACTGGCACTGGCACTGGGCTCTAGGTTAATAGTTTAGTCCCAAAAATCATATAAAATAGCATAGTAATGCATATAAAACATCCAAGGTTGATAATATAATAGCATGGAACAATAAAAAATTATAGATACGTTGGAGACGTATCAAGCATCGCCAAGCTTAATTCCTGCTCATCCTCGAGTAGGTAAATGGTAAAAACAGAATTTTTGATGTGGAATGCTACCTAACATATTTATCCATGTAATCTTCTTTATTGTGGCATGAATATTCAGATCCGTAAGATTCAACACAAAAGTTTAATTTTCACATGAAAATAATAATACTTCAAGCACACAAACGAAGTAATCATGTCTTCTCAAAATAACATGGCCAAAGAAAGCTATCCCTACAAAATCATATAGTCCGGCTATGCTCTATCTTCATCACACAAAATATTTAAATCATGCACAACCCCGATGACAAGCCAAGCAATTGTTTCATGCTTTTGATGTTCTCAAACTTTTACAACCTTCACGCAATACATGAGCGTGAGCCATGGACATAGCACTATAGGTGGAATAGAATGGTGGTTGTGGAGAAGAAAAAAAGGAGAAGATAGTCTCACATCAACTAGGCGTATCAACGGGCTATGGAGATGCCCATCAATAGATATCAATGTGAGTGAGTAGGGATTGCCATGCAACGGATGCACTAGAGCTATAAGTGTATGAAAGCTCAAAAAGAAACTAAGTGGGTGTGCATCCAACTCGCTTGCTCATGAAGACCTAGGGCATTTTGAGGAAGCCCATCATTGGAATATACATGCCAAGTTCTATAATGAAAGATTCCCACTAGTATATGAAAGTGACAACATAGGAGACTCTCTATCATGAAGATCATGGTGCTACTTTGAAGCACAAGTGTGGTAAAAGGATAGTAGCATTGCCCCTTCTCTCTTTTTCTCTCATTTTTTCTTTTTTTCTTTTTTTTGGCCTTATCTTTTTTATGGCCTCTTTTTTCTTTTTCGTCCGGAGTCTCATCCCGACTTGTGGGGGGATCATAGTCTCCATCATCCTTTCCTCACTGGGACAATGCTCTAATAATGATGATCATCACACTTTTATTTACTAACAACTCAAAGATTACAACTCGATACTAGAACAAAATATGACTCTATGTGAATGCCTCCGGCGGTGTACCGGGATGTGCAATGACTCATGAGTGACATGTATGAAAGAATTATGATCGGTGGCTTTGCCACAAATATGATGTCAACTACATGATCATGCAAAGAAATATGACAATGGTGAAGCATGTCATAATAAACGGAACGGTGGAAAGTTGCATGGCAATATATCTCAGAATGGCTATGGAAATGACATAATAGGTAGGTATGGTGGATGTTTTGAGGAAGATATATGGTGGGTTTATGGTACCGGCGAAAGTTGCGCGGTATTAGAGAGGCTAGCAATGGTGGAAGGGTGAGAGTGCGTACAATCCATGGACTCAACATTAGTCATAAAGAACTCACATACTTATTGCAAAAATCTATTAGTTATCAAAACAAATAACTAAGCGTATACACCTAGGGGATAGATTGGTAGGAAAAGACCATCGCTCGTCCCCGACCGCCACTCATAAGGAAGACAATCAATAAATGAATCATGCTCCGACTTCATCACATAACGGTTCACCATATGTGCATGCTACGGGAATCACAAACTTTAACACAAGTATTTCTCAAATTCACAACTACTCAACTAGCATAACTCTAATATCACCATCTTCATATCTCAAAACAATAATCAAGTATCAAACTTCTCTTAATATTCAATGCACTTATATGAAAGTTTTTATTATATCCCTCTTGGATGCCTATCATATTAGGACTAGATTCATAACCAAAGCAAATTACCATGTTGTTCCAAAGACTCTCAAAATAATTTAAGTGAAGCACGAGAGTTCATCTATTTCTTCAAAATAAAACTACCGCGGTGCTCTAAAAGTATACAAGTGAAGCACTAGAGCAAATGACAAACTACTCCGAAAGATATAAGTGAAGATCAATGAGTAGTTGAATAATTATGTAACTATGTGAAGACTCTCTAACATTTAATAATTTCAGATCTTGGTATTTTATCCAAACAGAAAGCAAAACAAAAGAAAATAAAATGACGGTCCAAGCAAAACACATATCATGTGGCGAATAAAAATATAGCTCCAAGTAAAGTTACCGATGAACGAAGATGAAAGAGGGGATGCCATCCGGGGCATCCCCAAGCTTAGGCTCTTAGATTTAGTTGAATATTACCTTGGGGTGCCTTGGGAATCCCTAAGCTTAGGCTCTTGCCACTCCTTATTCCATAGTCCATCGAATCTTTACCCAAAACTTGAAAACTTCACAACACAAAACTTAACAGAAAACTCGTAAGCTCCGTTAGTATAAGAAAATAAATCACCACTTAGGTACTATTGTGAACTCATTCTAAATTAATATTGGTGTAATATATACTTTATTACAACTCATCTATGGTTCATACCCTCCGATACTACTCATAGATTCATCAAAATAAGCAAACAACACATAGAAAACAGAATCTGTCAAAAACAGAACAATCTGTAGTAATATGGATCAAACGTATACTTTTGGAACCCCAAAAATTCTAAAATAAATTGCTGGACCTGAGGAATTTGTCTATTAATCATCTAAAAAAAGAATCAACTCACTCTCCAGTAAAAAATGGCAGCTAATATTGTGAGCGCTAAAGTTTCTTTTTTTTTACAGCAAGATCACAAAGACTTCACCCAAGTCTTCCCAAAGGTTCTACTTGGCACAAACACTAATTAAAAGCAGAAAATGACATCTAAACAGAGGCTAGATAAATTATTTATTACTAAACAGTAAAAAAAAGCAAGGAACAAAAATAAAGTTGGGTTGCCTCCCAACAAGCGCTATCGTTTAACGCCCCTAGCTAGGCATGATGATTTCAACGATGCTCACATAAAAGATAAGAATTGAAACATAAAGAGAGCATCATGAAGAATATGACTATCACATTTAAGTCTAACCCACTTCCTATGCATAGGGATTCTATGAGCAAACAACTTATGGGAACAATAATCAATTAACATAGGAAGGCAAAACAAGCATAACTTCAAAACTTTATGCACATAGAGAGGAAACTTGATATTATTGCAATTTCTACAAGCATATATTCCTCCCTCATAATAATTTTCAGTAGCATCATGAATGAATTCAACAATATAACTATCACATAGAGCATTCTTACCATGATCTGCAAGCATAAAAAATTTCCTACTCTCCACATAAGCAAAATTCTTCTCGTTCGGAATAGTGGGAGTATCATAAAAAAACTCAAATACTATAGATTTTTTCCACATTAAAAGAGTAATGTTCAGAAAAAGGGTAATCATAATCATGACAAGTTTTATAAATATAATCATCTCTACTTTTTATAGCATAAGTGTCATCACAGTAATCATCATAAGTAGCAACTTTGTTCTCATCATAATCGATTGAAACCTCTTCCAAGATAGTGGAATCATTACTAAATAAAGTCATGACCTCTCCAAATCCACTTTCATAATTATCACAATAAGATTCAACATCCTCCAAAATAGTGTGATTAATACTTCCTAAAGTTGACACTCTTCCAAACCCACTTTCATTAAGATAATCATCATAAGTAGAAGGCATGCTATCATCATAACAAATTTGCATATCAAAAATTGGGAGGCTAAAAATATCATGTTCATCAAACGTAGCATCCCCAAGTTGGGACAGACATTAATTGCATCAAATATATTCTCAAACTTGTCATTCTCATCAAACATAGCATCCCCAAGCTTGGGCCTTTTCATATCATAAGCATAATCACTCTCATTATTAATAGTATGGATAGCACCAATAGTATAGCAATTATCATCATCACAATGAGTAGTAGGAGCAACATCATTTGGGAGGGATACCTTTCTACATTTGCTTCTCCGTCTTTTCTTTTTCTTCTTCACATCATGTGTGGGTTTAACCCTCTTTTTTGAGCTCCTTATTAATGACATTGGTTGAATAGAAGGCTCCTCCTCATTACCTGTTTCATCATAAGAAATAATAGGAGGATATTGGGAAGACTCTTCCCTTTCATTAGTATTCTCTTCATCTTCCATTTGCTTTTATTTATATAATTGGCAATATAAGGATTTTCAATGAAATTCACCGCAAATACATATAAATTTCCTCTAGATCAAAATTAAGAACTCTATCAAGGGCAAATTCTGGAATAACCTTAGATATACGTTTCATTTCTTCATAACCCAAGAGCAAACTAAGTTCATTATGATGTGCAAGGGAAATCAAGTCATCACAATTTTTGGACACGATACGATCATGAAACAATTTGCATTGGGTACTGAAATGATCACGTTCATTGCAAAGCTCACAAGTACGGCTAAGAAAGTTTAAATTTTCAGCACAAACATCTAGACTTTCTTGCAACCATTTAGTTTCCAAATACTTATGCCCCTTGCAAAATCTATTTTCCCTAATTGGTGTGTACTTGCAAACTCTATGCACTCCACAAAAATTGACATGCTTATAAGAGACATTTTCACTATGACTAGTGCAATCATCATTAGTACTATGGATATTCAAAGAGTTCATACTAACAACATTGCAATCATGCTCATCATTCAAAGATTTAGTGCCAAACATTTTATAGACTTCTCCTTCTAGCATTTGAGCACAATTTTCCTTTCCATCGTTCTCACGAAAGATATTAAAAAGATGAAGCTTATGAGGCAAACTCAATTCCATTTTTTTGGTAGTTTTCTTTTAAAAAATAAACTAGTGATAAAACAAGAAACTAAAAGATTCGATTGCAAGATCTAAATATATACCTTCAAGTGCTAACCTCCCCGGCAACGGCGCCAGAAAAGAGCTTGATGTCTACTACACAACCTTCTTCTTGTAGACGTTGCTGGGCCTCCAAGTGCAGAGGTTTGTAGGACAGTAGAAAATTTCCCTCAAGTGGATGACCAAAGGTTTATCAATCTGTGGGAGGCGTAGGATGAAGATGGTCTCTCTCAAGCAACCCTGCAACGAAATAGCAAAGAGTATCTTGTGTCCCCAACACATCCTATACAACGGTAAATTGTATAGGTGCACTTGTTCGGCGAAGAGATGGTGATACAAGTGCAATTGGATGATAGATAAAGGTTTTTGTAATCTGAAAATATAAAAACAGCAAGGTAACTAATGATAAAAGTGAGCGTAAACGGTATTGCAATGTGTTGAAACAAGGCCTAGGGTTCATACTTTCACTAGTGCAAGTTCACTAAACAATAATAACATAATTGGATCATATAACTATCCCTCAACATGCAACAAAGTGTCACTCCAAAGTCACTAATAGCGGAGAACAAACGAAGAGATTATGGTAGGGTACGAAACCACCTCAAAGTTATCCTTTCTGATCGATCTATTCAAGAGTCCGTAGTAAAATAACATGAAGCTATTCTTTCCGTTCGGTCTATCATAGAATTCGTACTAGAATAACACCTTAATATACAAATCAACCAAAACCCTAATGTCACCTAGATACTCTAATGTCACCTCAAGTATCCGTGGGTATGATTATACGATATGCATCACACAATCTCAGATTCATCTATTCAACCAACACAAAGAACTTCAAAGAGTGCCCCAAAGTTTCTACCGGAGAGTTAAGACGAAAACGTGTGCCAACCCCTATGCATAAGTTCACGAGGTCACGGAACTCACAAGTTGATCACCAAAACATACATCAAGTGGATCACATGATATCCCATTGTCACCACAGATAAGCACGTGTAAGACATACATCAAGTGTTCTCAAATCCTTAAAGACTCAATTCGATAAGATAACTTCAAAGGGAAAACTCAATTCATCACAAGAGAGTAGAGGGGGAGAAACATCATAAGATCCAAATATAATAGGAAAGCTCGTGATACATCAAGATCATACCACCTCAAGAACACGAGAGAGAGAGAGAGATCAAACACATAGCTACTGGTACATACCCTCAGCCCTGAGGGTGAACTACTCCCTCCTCGTCATGGAGAGAACCGGGATGATGAAGATGGCCACCGGAGAGGGATCCCCCCCTCCGGCAGGGTGCCAGAACGGGTCTAGATTGGTTTTCGCTGGCTACGGAGGCTTCTGGCGGTGGAACTCCCGATTTACTGTGTTCCTCGATGTTTCTAGGGTATATTGATATATATAGGCGAAAGAAGTCGGTCAGGGGAGCCACGAGGAGCCCACGAGGCAGGGGGCGTGCCCCCCACCCTCGTGGTGGCCTCGAGGCTCTTCTGGCCCACCTCCGGTACTCCGTGGGCTTCTTCTGGTCCAAAAATGATCTTCATGAAGTTTTAGGTCAATTGGAATCCGTTTGATTTTCCTTTTCTGCGATACTTAAAAACAAGGAAAAAATAGAAACTAGCACTTGGCTCTAGGTTAATAGGTTAGTCCCAAAAACCATATAAAATAGCATAGTAATGCATACATCCAAGGTTGATAATATAATAGCATGGAACAATCAAAAATTATAGATACGTTGGAGACGTATCAAGAAGCTGAAGGAGGAGGTGGAGGCGGAGAAGGCCCGGCTAGAGGCCAAGGCAAAACTTCTTGCCGAGGGGCATGCCACCTTCGACTCCCTCGAGCAGAGGTCCCGCAAAGCACTACAGGATATCTACGGGAGGGGGTTGAAGAAGCCGTTGGTGACTTCGGAGGAAGGCCATGCCGAGCTGCTCCCCCAACTCGTCACGGTGCTCGAGGGTGTTGTTGTTGGGGTTGGCCCCATGGTGGAAGGAGAAGCCCGCGGGCTCTCCACCTCGGCTGTGACGCGCGTCTTCAGCCACCTCCATTTTCGCGACCCCAGCTTCGACTTTGGTGCCTTGCTTGAGCCCATGGACCCGGAGCGCTGCACCACCACCGCCGAAGCTGTGAAGGATCAGGTGGAGACCCTGCTGCAGAAGTTCCTCGCCATCGACCCCGTGACCACGGCTGATGGCACCGCCAACCCCATGACCATGACTAATGGCACGGGCGACGACGACGTTGTCGACGACAGGGCTCCCCTCGCGGGCGATGGCGGTACCCAAGGCTGAAGAAGAGGCTCGATGGTGGCGCTCCCCTCCGTTTAACCCCTGCAACATGTATCGTGCCTCATGGAGGCGTAAAAATATATGATTGGTACTTTTAAGAGACAGTGTGTTTGGTAATAATTTGCTAGGATTCTGTGATTTCCTTCCCGTTTTCTTTAATGTTCTGCGTCGGCAGGGCCCGGCCCCGTGCATACCTCAGCCACCATTGGGTCGTCCGGATCACCAGGACGAGACCAAGGGGTGAGGGGCTACGTGAACAGTTAGGCTCATGAGTCACGATGCTCAGGAGTCCCCCTTGGCGTGCAAACAACCCTCAGGAAGGAGATGCAAGAGTAGGCCTTGGCATTCTGTGTCGGTAGGGCCTGGCCCCACGCATACCTCAACCGCAGTTGGGTCGTCCAGATCACCAGGACGAGACCAAGGGGTGAGGGGCTACGTGACCAATTAGGCTCCTGAGTCGCAATGCTCAGGAGTCCCCTTGACGTACGAACAGACCCCCGTACCTTTCCTCGCCGAGGTCCCGCTCGGGAGGGGCGCGCGAAGACTAGGTCCGAGGGACCTGACAGGGTGGCGTATGATAGGCGTGACCTAAGCGTAGCCCCCATGCCTAGCCCCCTCGTGCGACTCTCCCAATGGGAAAGTGTTGCGGTGAGGCCGAACACCGAGCCTGGTGGCTCCTTGAGGTTATTGCGGCCATGGGGCCGCCCTTAGTTGTTTATCACTATCGCGGAGCATGGCGCTTCTGCACTTGCACGGGCATAGCCGCTCCTCGACTGTGTCAACTGCCAGCACGGAGCATGGTGCTTCCACTGGTGCATGGGTGGGGGCTCCCTCTGAGTGGAGCCCCTGGGGCATGTACAACCTCGCCCTGACACGTGGGTTGCACGGGAGGGCTAGAGGAGGTGTGTATGGGCACTCGCGAGCCAGCACGGGACTCGTGAGGCCCTACCTCAAGGCGAGATTTTATTTGGAACACTTGTGATGGCCCTACGAGATGGTTAGGCAACCTGTGCCGAATGAATCTCTTGAGGTTATCACATGAGGAGGCCAAACACCAACGACCCCAGGAGGTGACATGAACGGGGTCGGCCCACCAGACAGAGCTCAGTCATCGGGTTTATCGACGCTGCAGGGACAGACCCAAGCATAGACGTTATGCCCAGTCTTATCATGTGAAAGTCCTGAGGAAAGACAACCAGTGCGCGGCTCCCGTGGTGACGAGGCACCAGGTAGCGTGCCCTGGCTTGTCTGCCTGCGATTAGCTCATGCGAGAGCAAGGAACAAAGGACCATGGGAGGTGACGTGCACGGGAGCTGGCCCGCGAGCCAGATCTCAGCCTCTTTGGTTTAGCGACGCTGCAGGGACGGACCCAAGCATAGACGTCATGCCTGCCCTTAATCAATCAGGCGGTCGTGGGTGGGTTTGCAAGGGCGTACGACATTCGTGGCAACGAAGTGCTGGACAGGAGATGATAATAATAAAGTAACTCATAGAAGGAGGTAAGCCAGCTCTAATAGATGTAGAAAAATGATACATGCCTCAGGGACAGACCCATGAGGCCTGGGGATGATACAGCCCGAGGGGCGGCCCCAACTGAACGACTAGAAGATGCAAGAAAGATACATGTCACAGGGACAAACCCACACGATCTTGGGATAATGCAGCCCGAGGGGTGCCCCCAACTGAATAAACCAGAAAATGTCACCTGGCACCGTTGCTGAAGAGATGTTGAAGTAGCTGAAGACGCGTGCTGAAGAAGTCATTCCTTATGAGCCACCTAGGCCCTGAACCTCAGGAGGCTCTGGAGGCCCGGGAGGCTCACGAAGAACCATCGCCATCTCCCTGAAGACCGCCTGGTGCCTAGCCTCCTGAGCCGCCAGGACACTTCGCATGTGGCGCTGGAATGTAACAGTCGCGTTCGGAAAGCCAAAAGGCATGCGAATGTAGCTGTGAGGGGGACCCTCACACTGGCCAGCGCGCGATGGCCAGAAGCGCTCGTGAGATGCGGCTCTGTTGAGCCCAGGGACGTTAACGTAGGCGTGCAGCTCGCTATCCTCGCCAAGACAATGAGCCATGCCGGGTGGTGGGCGGCGCTCGCCGCGCATGGCTCTTGCCTCTTGAAGCTCCTCGGTCGCCTTGGTGACGAATTCCTGAGCACCTGGCGCCCCGTGCCTTATGCCCTCCTGGCAGAAATGCGCGGTGAAGCATGCCTCGACATAGTGCCCGAGATCCTCCCTCGTGACGTTGGCTAGGTCAGAGGCCCTCCAGAGGAGAGCCCCCGAGCCCAGCCTGAGAAGGGCGCCGAGCGCGCCTTCCTATGCGAGAGAGGGAGGCGCCCCATCCGTGGGCCCAGATCCTGAGGTGGTGCTGCTAGCCCCTGAGGCTCTTGGCGGAGCAACTTCTTCTTCTTCTTGGGGATAGCCTCAGGAGGGTAGATGGCCCCTTCGTCGTCTGGGTTCTCGACTGCGGCAACCTAGTATGTGCGCTCAAGAGAGCACACCGCATCCTTCTCCTCGCAGGCAACCATGATGACGTCGCGGCTTCCTGGCATCTTGAGGACATTGTAACCATGATGAGTCACTGCCATGAACTTGGCCAGGGCCAGATACCCAAGGATGGAGTTGTAAGGAAGACGGATGTGGGCGACGTCGAAGTTGATGAGCTCTGTGCGGTAGTTGTCACGGGTGCCGAAGGTGACAGGGAAGCGGATCTGCCCTATCAAGGTGGTGGAGCCGTCAGTCACTCCTGAGAAGGGCTTGGTGGGCTGCAGCTGGTCATATGACACCTGGAGTCGGTCAAAGGTTTCAATGGACAAAACATTGAGCACCGCACCACCATCGATGAGGGTCTTGGTGACGAGGACGTTGCTGATGACGGGCGAGCAATGCATCGGGAGGGCGCCGGCAGTTGCCGCGCACTTGAGCTGGTCGGACGAGCTGAAGGTGATAGTGCACTTGGACCACCTGAGCGGGCGCTAATACGTCTCCAACGTATCAATAATTTTCTATTGTTCCATGTTGTTATATTATGAATCTTGGATGTTTTATAATCATTTTATAGTAATTTTATATCATTTTTTGGTACTAACCTGTTGACATAGTGCCAAGTGCCAGTTCCTATTTTTCATGTTTTTTACATCACAGAAAATCAATATCAGACGGAGTCCAAATGCCACAAAACTTAACGGAGAATTTTTATGGGCCAAAAGGAACACAACGGGCCCTGGCTGCACCTGGGGGGTGCCCCGAGGGGGGCACAACCCACCAGGGCGCGCCAGGAGGCCCAGGCGTGCCCTGGTGGGTTGTGCCCACCTTGGGTGCCCCCAGACCGCCTGTTTTCTCTATAAATACCCCAGAAATCCCAGAACCCTAGGGGAGTTGACGAAATATTCATCCAGATGCCGCAGAGTCCAGAACCACCAGCTCCAATCTAGACACCATCTCGGATGGGGTTCACCACCTCCATTGCTGCCTCTCCGATGATGCGTGAGTAGTTCTTTGTAGACCTTCGGGTCCGTAGTTAGTAGCTAGAAGGCTTCATCTCTCTCTCTCTTGATTCTCAACACAATGGTCTCTTGGAGATCCATATGATGTAAGTCTTTTGCGGTGTGTTTGTTGAGATCCTATGAACTTTGAGTTTATGATCAGATCTATCTTTTTATATCCATGAAAGTTATTTGAGTTTCTTTGATCTCTTATATGCATGATTGCTTATAGCCTCGTGTTTCTTCTCCGATATTTGGGTTTTGTTTGGCCAACTTGATCTATTTATCTTGCAATGGGAAGAGGTCCTTTGTAGTGGGTTCGATCTTACGGTGCTTGATCCCAGTGACAGAAAGGGAAACGACACGTATGCATCGTTGCTACTAAGGATAGAACAATGGGGCCTATCTCGACATAGATAGATCTTGTCTACATCATGTCATCGTTCTTATTGCATTACTCCGTTTCTCCATGAACTTAATACACTAGATGCATGTTGGATAGCGGTCGATGTCTGGAGTAATAGTAGTAGATGCAGGCAGGAATTGGTCTACTAATCTTGGACATGATGCCTATATAATGATCATTGCCTCGATATTGTCATAATTATTTGAGGTTCTATCAATTTGCCAACAGTAATTTATTTACCCACCGTTTGCTATTTTTCTCGAGAGAAGCCTCTAGTGAAACCTACGGCCCCCAGGTCTTCTTTCTCATATATTTTCCTTTGCGATCTACTTTTTATTTGGTTTTATTTTTAGATCTACTAAACCAAAAACCCAAAAATACTTTGCTGCAATTTATTTTAGTTGGCGTTCGATCTATCAATCTACTAAAAATTTATCTCACGTTCGTTTTGCCTATCTTGAGGCGTCGAACCCCGAAAGGGATTGACAAACCCTTTAACACGTCTGGTTGCGAGGATTTGTTATCTGTGTGCAGGGGCTATTTATGTTGTGTTGCATGGTTCTCCTACTAGTTTGATAACCTTGGTTTCATATCTGAGGGAAGTACCTACCGCCGCTGTGCTGCAGCATCCCTTCCTCTTTGGGGAAATACCGACGTAGCTTCAAGCAACAACAAAAGGAATTGCTGGTGCTGTTGCCGGGGAGGATCTTCAACATATATCAGGTTCCTAATCACAAATCTCATCTCTTTGTAATTTACATTATTTTCCATTTGCCTCTCGTTTTCCTCTCCCCCACTTCACAAAAATTTGCCGTTTTATTCCCAGATCTGTTTTTTAGTGCGATCTTGTTGTCCAGTCCTCATGACTCAAGAGAACACCAAGTTATGTGATTTCCCAGATACCAACAACAATGATTTTATTGGCACTCCGATTGCTCCTCCCGCCGCTAGTGCGGAGTCTTGTGATATTAATACTGCTTTGTTCAATCTTGTTATGAAAGACCATTTTTCCGGTACTCCTAATGAGGATGTCGCGTCCCATCTTAATACCTTCGTGGAATTATGCAATATGAAAAAGAAAAAAGATGTGGACAATGATGTGGTCAAGATGAAATTATTTCCGTTTTGTTTGCGTGATTTCGCAAAAAATTGGTTCTCTTCTTTGCCTCGCAATAGTATCAATTCTTGGAATAAGTGCAAAGATGCTTTTATCATTAAGTATTTTCCTCCCGCAAAAATTATTTCCCTTAGAATCCAGATCATGAATTTCAAGCAAATTGAACATGATCATGTTGCGCAATCTTGGGAAAGGATGAAGATGATGCTAAGGAATTGCCCAACTCATGGGTTAAATCTTTGGATGATCATACGAAAAATTTATGCGGGGTTGAATTTTGTTTCTTGAAACCTTTTAGATTCCGCCGCTGGTGGTACTTTTATGGAAATTACTTTGTGTGAAGCCACCAAATTGCTTGATAATATTATGGCAAATTACTCGCAATGGCATACAAGAGCTCCTACTAGTAAAAAAGTTAATACGGTTGAAGAAATTTCTTCTTTAAGTGAAAAAGTTGATGCTCTTGTGAAATTGGTTGCTAGTAGAAGTTCTCCTATTGATCTTAATGATATGCCTTTGTCTACTTTGATTGAGCAAAATAGTGATGCCATAGATGTGAATTTTATCTCTCGAAATAATTTCAACAACAATGCTTATAGAGGTAATTTTAATCCTAGGCCTTTTCCTATTAATTCCTCTAATAATTATGGTAATTCCTATGGAAATCAATCTTATAATAATAATAATAGGAACACCTCTGATCTTGAGAATAATATTAAAGAATTTATCAATACACAAAAACTTTTCAACACTTCCAAAGTTGAGTAAGATTGATGATTTGTCTAGAAGTGTTGATAGAATTGCTCATGATGTGGAAAATCTCAAGATGAAAAATTTTGTGCCTAAGGTTGATGAATCAATTAAAGCTCTTTATGTTTCTATGGATGAAAGTAAGAAAAGAACCGCTATGCTTAGAGCTAAAAGAGAATTTTTAGAAAAAGCGTTTTCTAGTGATTTCTTTCGCAAAAGTGATGAAGATCTTAAAATGATTGGTGTTTCTTCTATTGATTCCTTTTTTAGTAAATTTAATATTGATGAAAATGGACTGGAGAAGAGTCAACTTTAGGTAGAAGGCGTCCCAATATTTCAGAGGGTAAAAATCTTGTTGAGAAAATTGATGAAAGTGGGTTTGGAGAGGTCAAAACTTTAGCTAGTGATGTACCCACTCTTTTGGATTACAAAGACTTTAATAATTATAGTTTCTCTTTGATTGATTGTATTTCTCTGTTGCAATCCATGATAAATTTACCCCATGCTTATGAACAAAATAAAGCTTTTACTAAACATATTGTTGATGCTATTATGAAAGCTCTTGAAGAAAAATTGGAATTAGAAGTTTCAATTCTTAGAAAATTTCATGATGAATGGGAACCTACTATCAAAGTTAAGATTAAAATTATGAGTGTTTTGCTTTGTGTGACTTGGGTGCTGGTGTTTCTACAATTCCAAAATCTTTATGTGATGTGCTTGGTCTTACTAATCTTGAAGAATGTTCTTTGAATTTGCACTTGGCGGATTCTACTATTAAAAAGCCTATGGGAAGAATTAATGATGTTCTTATTCTTTCAAATAGGAATTATGTTCCCATAGATTTTTATTGTTTTAGATATTGATTGCAATCCGTCTTGTCCAATTATTCTCGGTAGACCGTTTTTACGCACTATCGGTGTCGTGATTGATATGAAAGAAGGCAATATTAAGTTCCAACTTCCTTTGAGGAAGGGTATGGAACACTTTCCTAGAACTAGAATTAATCCACCTTATGAATCAATCATGAGGGCATCTTATGGATCTCGAACTAAAGATGACAAAACTTAGATCCTTGCTTTATGCCTAGCTAAGGGCATAAAACTATAACGCTTGTTGGGAGGCAACCCAATGATTAAATTTTCTTTTTGCTTTTTGCTTCCTGTTTTTGTGTATTATCACAATTATTTACTATTATTATTGTGTTTATTATGTTTTAATTAGTGTTTGTGCCAAGTAAAGCCTTTAGGATCTTCTTGGGTGATAGTTGTTTGATCTTGCTAAAAAATAGAAACTTTTATGCTCACGAAATTAATTTTCATTTTTTACCAGAGAGAGATAAAATGCCCATTCAACTTTAAGTAGATCAGTATACAAATTTCTCAGGTCGTCCTAATTTCTTAGAATTTTTGGAGTTACATAAGTATACAAAATAGTCAGATTTCTACAGACTGTCCTGTTTTGACAGATTCTGTTTTCTTTGTTTTCTGTGCTTATTTTGATGGCTCTATGGTTTTCTTTGATGAGTTTTTGCCATAGAAAAGTTGGAATACAGTATATATAATACAAAAACAAAATATGAATTGGTTTTATACAATACTTATAGTAGTGATTTATTATTCTTATACTAATGGATCTCATGAAGGTTTTGTTGAGTTTTGTGTGATTGAAGTTTTCGAGTTTTGGGTTATCTTAGGATGGATGAAGGAAGGATGGAAGAGCATAAGCTTGGGGATGCCCCGGCATCCCAAGCTATTATCTAAAAATGAGCAACCAACTAATCTTCGGGATGCCCCCGAGTGGCATCCCCGCTTTCTTCCAACGATCATCGGTATTTTACTTGAAACTATATTTTTATTTGTCACATGATATGTGTTTTGCTTGGAGTGTCTTGTATGATATGAGTATTTTCTTTTTTTATTTTTTCTTTCAAGTTATCAATCCTTTCTGTACACACCTATTTGAGAGAGCCAAAATTATGTCATGACTCGTTAGAATTGCTCTCTATGCTTCACTTAAATTTTTATGAGCAATGGACTTGCTCTGGTGCTTCACTTATATCTTTTTGAGCACGATGTGCTTTAGTATTTTTGAAGAAATTCTCTCTTGGTTCACTTAGATTTATTTGAGAGTTAGTAAAATTTTCAAGAAATTCTCTCTTGCTTCACTTAAATTAATTTGAGAGAAAGAAAAATTTATTATGCTCATGATCTTCACTTATATTTGTTGGAGCTTGTCAAAAGAAATACAAGAAAATTAGTCCCAAAGTGATAGATATCCAAGAAGGATTTAATAAAAACTTTCATGAAGATCATTGGACAAAATAAACTTGATTCTTAGTAATAGTTTTGAGATATGATGATGAGATATGTGAGTTATGTTGGTGAGTAATTATGCTTTAGTAAGAATATGGGTGTTAAGGTTTGTGAATCCCTATGCAAGTACGAAAGTCAATAGTTATGCAATGAAATTATCTCCTACTTATGGTACATTATTCGGTGTTATTTATGCTTAATGCTTGCTTATGAGATTATCTGTTTCTTAGTTGGTCGCTTCCCAATATTTTGCTAGCCTTCATTCTGCTCTAAGTATGATCACTACTTGTGCATCCAAAAACCTTTAACCCAGTTTTGCCACATGAGTCCACTATATCTACCTATATGTGGTATTATTTTGCCGTTCTAAGCAAATTTTCATGTGCCATCTCTAATTTGCAAAAAAAACTTCTCTTTTGTGTGTGTTGTTTCGCTCGCGGAGCAGTGAGGGGTGGCTAATATTTTCCATGCTAGATGTGTTATTCTCAAGATGAGTGTTTATTCACTTTTCATTGCACGAGAGTAAGGCAAAGGTATTAGGGATGCCCAGTCCAGAAATGCAAAAAAATTGAATTTACTTTATGTTGTCAAATAATAAATTCCTTGGAAAGTTTTGATATGGAGGGCAACCGTGGATATGGCTAGCCATGGAAAGTGAAAGTATGGTGGAAAAAGGAATAAACTTTATTTTCTGTTTGGGAACCGCCTATGATATATCTATGCATGGAAAGTATTGGGAACTCTAAATCGTTTTCGTTGGTGGTATGGATACACCTCTCAAAATTTTTTTATCTCTATGTTTTTTGCTTTGAGCTCTAGCACCTCTACAAATCCCTACTTCCCTCTGCGAAGGGTCTTTCTTTTACTTTATGCAATTTTTATTTTGAGTCTCCATATTCTCTTACAAAAGCACAAACTAGGAGGCAATATGATCGTAGTTAAGTATTGGGTGTAGCTAATATTCGAATGTGTCTCATGAATGGATCAATGTTTGAGCATGATGGGCTAGGGATAACTTATTTTAGCGTTGATATTTTGAAAGACATGGTTGCTTATTGATATGCTTGAGTATCTAAATTATCATGTCAAAACTAGACTATTGCTTTGAGTATCTAAATTCTGTTTTTATCACTTACCTACTCGAGGATGAGTAGGACTAAAGCTTGGGGATGCTGATACGTCTCCAACGTATCTATAATTATTTATTGTTCCATGTTGTTATATTATCAATCTTGGATGTTTTATAATCATTTTATAGTCATTTTATATCATTTTTTGGTACTAACCTATTGACATAGTGCCAAGTGCCAGTTCCTGTTTTTTTTGTGTTTTTCACATCGCAGAAAATCAATATCAGACGGAGTCCAAATGCCACGAAGCTTTACGGAGAATTTTTATTGGCCAAAAGGAACACAACGGGCCCTGGCTACACTTGGGGGGTGCCCCGAGGGAGGCACAACCCACCAGGGCGCGCCAGGAGGCCCAGGCGCGCCCTGGTGGGTTGTGCCCACCTCGGTGCCCCCCAGACCGCCTCTTTGCTCTATAAATACCCCAAAAATCCCAGAACCCTAGGGGAGTCAATGAAATATTCATCCAGCTGCCACAGAGTCCAGAACCACCAGATCCAATCTATACACCATCCCGGATGGGGTTCACCACCTCCATTGGTGCCTCTCTGATGATGTGTGAGTAGTTCTTTGAAGACCTTCGGGTCCGTAGTTCATAGCTAGATGGCTTCATATCTCTCTCTTGCTTCTCAATACAATGGTCTCTTGAAGATCCATATGATGTAACTCTTTTGCGGTGTGTTTGTTGGGATCCGATGAACTTTGAGTTTATGATCAGATCTATCTTTTATATCCATGAAATTTATTTGAGTTTCATTGATCTCTTATATGCATGATTGCTTATAGCCTCGTATTTCCCCTTTGATATTTGGGTTTTGTTTGGCCAACTTGATCTATTTATCTTGCAATGGGAAGAGGTGCTTTGTAGTGGGTTCGATCTTACGGTGCTTGATCCCAGTGACAGAAAGGGAAACGGGACGTATGTATCGTTGCTACTAAGGATAAAACGATGGGGTATATCTCTACATAGATAGATCTTGTCTACATCATGTCGTCGTTCTTATTGCATTACTCCGTTTCTCCATGAACTTAATACACTAGATGCATGCTGGATAGCGGTCGATGTGTGGAGTAATAGTAGTAGATCCAGGCAGGAGTCGGTCAACTAATCTTGGATGTGATGCCTATATAATGATCATTGCCTGGATATTGTCATAATTATTTGAGGTTCTATCAACTGCCCAACAGTAATTTGTTTACCCATCATTTGCTATTTTTCTCGAGAGAAGCCACTAGTGAAACCTACGGCTCCCGTGTCTTCTTTCTCATATATTTGCCTTTGTGATCTACTTTTTATTTGCTTTTATTTTCAGATCTACTAAACCAAAAACCCAAAAACACTTTTCTGTAATTTCCCCTTATTTATTTTATTTGGCGTTTGATCTATCAATCTACTACAAATTTATCTCACGTCCGTTTTCCCTATCTTGAGGCGCCGTACCCCGAAAGGGATTGACAACCCCTTTAACACATCGGATTGCGAGGATTTGTTATCTCTGTGCAGGGGCTATTTACGTTGTGTTGCATGGTTCTCCTACTGGTTCGATAACCTTGGTTTCATATCTGAGGGAAATACCTACCGCTGTTGTGCCGCATCATCCCTTCCTCTTTGGGGAAATACCGACGTAGCTTCAAGCGACATCAGGCGCGTGGCCTCGAGCTTGGGGAGGGTCACATTCACCTCATGGGCAAACTGCTTGAATATGCGATGAGAGGCAGGCGCCTGAGTGCCGCCCAGTATGCAGGCAATGGCACGAGGCTCCTGGAAGCCCCCAGCCCCCTCGTCCTGGTGGTAGTCGTCGTTCCTTCTTGGTGGTGGTGGCAGCGGAGGGAGGCCAGTGTTGCCCTGAGGACGATCGTCCCAAGGCTGGTCCCTCCAAGGGCCCTCATGAGGCTAGCCCTACCAACGGTCCTCATGAGGCTGGTCGCGCCACTCCTGTCGGGGGCCGCGATCGTCCTAGCGTCCTCCACTTCGGCCTCCTCCGCGGCCGTAGCCTCGATCATTGCACTCGAGGCGACGACCGAGGCGCCCGTTGCCGATGGCCCTGAGCACCTGATAGTCATTGTTGTTGTGGTTGTGCACGTTGTGGAAGACACAGAATGGGCGGCTGCCCTTGGATGACTCCGGGTGATCACAGTCGCGCTTCATCTCTGGTTCGGCCGCGAGCACGGCTGCCCCCTTGCGCTTCACATCCTTGGCCTTGGCTTTCTTGTCCTCTGGATCAGCTTCAGGGAGCTCGAGGAGGGAGAGGCGCCCCTCCTTAGCTCTTGCGCACTTGGTCGCCATGTTGAACATCTCTAGGGCAGTGCACATGTCCTCGTGTATGGCGAGCTCCTCCTTCATCTTGACGTCGCGGACGCCATCAGTGAACGCGGAGATGATGGCCTCGTCCGACACCTTGGGGATCTTGAGACGAACGTTGTTGAAGAGATGGATGTACTTTTGCAGGGTCTCCCCTAGCTGTTGCTTGATGCGCCTTAGGTCACCCGCAGCCGGCGGGCGGTCGCGAGTGCCCTGGAAGTTGGCGATGAAATGCTCGTGCATCTCGCCCCATGAGGAGATCGACCCCACGGGCAGGTTCAGGAGCCACGAGCGCGCACCATCCTTGAGGGCCATGGGAAACCAGTTCGCCATAACCGTCTCATCGCTGTTGGCCGCCTCTATGCTCAGTTCGTAGAGCTGCAGGAACTCAGCAGGGTCGGGGGTGCTGTCATAGCATGGAGGCAGGTCGGGCTTGAACTTCCTCAGCCAGATGACGCTACGCAGCTCTGGGATGAGGGCACGGCAGCCCGATGTGGTCACGGGGGGCCCGTCGTGGAGGTGGAGCCTGATCTTGGCGCTCGCGCGCCACTGCCACAAGTGGCGCGCGGCCTTGACATGGCGGTGCTGGGAGTGTTCAAGCATCTTCATGCGGCCGCTGGACCACCTCGCAGCTTTCTTCTTCATGCGCCGGCGCCCTGCGCGGCGGGTCGCGCCACCGAACTTCGCGCCTTGGCTCGACGATGGCGTCTTGATGGGGAGGTGGAGGAGGTGCTTCGTAGGCCACATCGCCCGCAGTAGGCGGCGGGCGAGGCAACGAGAGAGACGGTGTGGGAGAGCCCCTGGTGGCGCTGACGAGCTCGGTGATGCGGTCCAGCTAGTCTTCATAGAGGTCGTCGATGGGGCTGTAGCATAGGAGCTCGAGCGCCATGAGCAGCGCAGCCTGCGCGTCTGCCGGGCCGCGACGAGCATGGGACGCCGAAGTCAGTGACAGGGTGGCGGTGCACCCATCACACCGCACGGAGGGGTGCATCGACGAAGCTTGCTGCTCGTGCCCCGCCGGGCCGGTGGCGGCGTTGGCGGCAGGCGATGGAGAACGACGATGAGGCCCGTCAGCAGGCGCCGTCTGGGTAACGCGAGCGGCGAGGGCGGCCCGACGCTCAGCACGGGCTCAACGAGCGTCAGCCATGGAAGCGGTGGAGCGGTGACGAGTCGACTAGCGGAAGAGGGGCTCCGACGCACCCCTACCTGGCACGCCAAATGTCGGATTTTGGGTTCCGCGGACCCTTGAGAGGTTCGAACTCTAGGGTGCGTGTGAAGAACTCGTCCTCCCCAGCCTGCCTGCTCGCTAATCTCACGGCCTAGTTCGACGAACCAAATGGACAAGAGACACAGCAGTTTACCCAGGTTCGGGCCACCTTGCGGTGTAAAACCCTACTCCTGCTTTGTGGTGGATTGGCCTCGAGGGGCTGACGATGAACTAGTACAGTGGAGAACAACCTCAGGAGGAGAGGTGTTCTTGTGCTCGATGAGCTGGTGGGTGTGAGGATGATCTCTCTGGTTCGGATCCCCCTGTATGGTGGTGGCTAGGTCCTATTTAGTCGCCTTGGTCCTCTTCCCAAATGAAGGCGGGAAGGGATCCCACAACGGAATTTGAAGGGAGACAACTAGTACATGTTATCCTGCCAAAAGTGGTCTTCGCCTGCAAAAGTCTGTGGTGACGCCGCGGTGGGCTCAGCGATGACCTCCGTCCTGGCGGTCTTGGTCTTGTTGCACCAGAATGGAAACCTTTGCTTGATTCCTCGGGACTCCGCGCCTGCTCTTGCCTCCTTAGCACCAAAGAGGAAACTGGTACACTACGCTCGCTGGCGCTCGCCTGGCCTTGGTCGTCATGGCTCACGTCATCTGAACCTCGCGAGGTGCACCTTGCATAGATATTTCTGCTCCTCGAGAGCCAGCCTGGGGAGGCCGCCCCTCGTGGAGGTCTTGGTGTCATCCGCCTCGCAAGGCTTGGCCCCTCGCGAGGGTCTTGAGTCATTGATGTCGAAGCTGGGCCATACCAAGCCGTCGATGGAGCCACGCCGTGGGCAGCAGGCAGGCAAGTCTGGGTACCCCCATTCCCAGAACGTCAACAACTGCGCCTTCAGTTGTAGAGAGCTGGTATCCGAAGCCTTTCTAGCCGTACTGGCAATACTAGCACATATATTCCAGCAAGTTCCACTTTCTTGATTTTCCTCCTGATGCTTAGGGTTTTCCCATTATATCTACAATACAATCTGCGTAGGTGCTTTGTGTCCTACTAGCAGCTGTCCACCCTTTGAAGCTACATAACACACCAATCATATGTCCTAAGGTTCTTCAAATACGAATGTGATATGATACTAACATTTGCTAACAGATACACATTTAATTGGTTAGCTAATGCTCCCACTTGAGTTTCCAAATGCATGTGGCCACATATAGAGAGACATCATGGAATGGCATTTCTTTGGGCGCTCTGATTCATCATGGGTGGGCAACCAACATTGTATAGAAAGAAGGGGAATCACAATAATATGCTTCCCCTTCTATTATTTAACATGTTCCTCTTCTGTTCTTCTTTAGTAAGTACAGTATGTTCCTTGTAAGGAAGGGGAGTAGGGACATCTACAGCTGATAGCTCTATTGGGCCGGTTCTGCTACATGATTTCGCACTTCAAGTTGGTCTGCCATAATATCTCGGAAATGGTGGGAGCCACGCGGTCTTTGATAGACTAGACTGATAGTAACAGTTGTGCGCCTTCAGATGAATAGAGATGGCCTGTATAGGCTGCATATTAGTAGTGGCAAAACCCCGTATTTTCCAGCCCATTCTGCTTTCCCGATTTATTTATGGTGGTTATGGTGTACCCCTATTATCTACACTATGATCTGCCTAGTGGTTGTGCGCTCTCGTTATCATGGTTTGGCAATAAGCTTTCTATATGGTATATTATGAACCTATCATCTGCCAACTATCCTTACATCTGGAGCTCCCAACAGGGAGCCTATTTTTGTAGTTGTGCCAGATTATATTAATCTACTCACCATATTACAGCACACATGGGCTCTCTCATCAGAATCGAGTGATAGCACACAAGGGTTTACAGGGAGCCCCTATTATATTACAATATCCTCTGCATTACAAAGATAATCTCACTACTATTTATGTTTTCATGCTTTTCAGATATTGTACGTAATCATAATGAATATAAGAATGATCACATCAGAAGAATATTGTGAAATAGTTCAATGGGTAACAAACTTGGCATCAAGGGATTGAGGTCCATTGTGGATGCAATGCAACCCACATGCTCCCGACCTATAGATTTGTATTCAGAGTATGATCCTAATGACTATTCTAAGCTCAAGGAGTCAAAGGCAGATGTCCTATCCCGTTCACCCAATAAGGTGCATGTTCTATTTTTCAAGGTTTTATTGGTTCCACATATCTTGCATAAGGTGTCTTGCATTTATTTTGCTTCGTTGCACCACCATCTGCTTAGTTTACTCATGATATATGTGAAGATGCCATGCCCATCCATTATCAACACCTATTCCATTTGTTGTCATACCATGTTTTTCAATTCAAATGTTGTTCTTGCATTTCAGACATCCAAAAGGAAGAGGGTGATTGCAGAACCTGAAGGAGTACAAGTGAAGTCCTTGAAAAAGGTGGTGCTACCAGAGAAATCACATAGCACCTGACGTATATTGGCGATAGAATCAGCTCCGCAAAACCTAGGATATCGCAACTATGCTAGTCGCTGCTTTGCTCTTGTGAGTACCTATTGTCCTATCGCTGTCCTTACATTCATACATGGTGGATTATGTGACATCATTGCACATTATAGCTTGCTTGTCCACTGTTCGCTCCAAATTATCAGATCTATATTAATGCTTACATTAATGTAGAATAAACCAAATGCTTATGAAGAAATTTAGTTCTGCATTGTTCTTGTAAGTATCTAATGTCCTTCATCACTATACTTATATTGTCAGCTAGTTCTTCATGTACACTTTGTAGCTTATTTTCCCTTGCCCTCCATTTTCTAAACATCATATCTACATTTACTCTTGCTAAAATATTGAATAAAACCAATGTTACTGAAGAAGTTTAGCTCCGCATTGCTCTTGTCAGTGCCTTTTGCCTGTATGTTGTACTTACATTTGTACTATGCCATTTGTTCCTATATTTTCACATCAATATTTACTCTTAACAAAATGTAGAATAAAGGCAATGCTCTTGAAGAAGAGTGTGAGGTAAACTTCTTGAATTGCCCCCCATCAATATGGACAAGGGCTTTATAGAGCCAGTCCTCACTACTAATGTATGTTTGTCCTCCTCGAGCCTTCAAACTTTGTTGTGTATATTTGAATAGCTATGAGTGCAAATGTTGTTTATTTTTGTTGTCTACATCAAATTTTTTGTTCAAAGTTTATAACGAAGAAGTACATAAATATAAGTCTGTCCTTCTCAATTTCAGTCTTTAGTTGTACAACCTAGTTCCTTATTCATACCATGTAAACTAAACTAAACATAGCAAGTTATCTTCTTTAGCACTATGTGTATGCTTGTGTTCTTGATCTGTAATCCAGTGTGTGGTGAAACTACCAACTCCAGCACAATGTCATATCCTGCTATGTCTCAGCTATGAACAATGCCATATTATATTAATGTTATTTAAATCGTATCTCTTTATTTACCAACCTGGAATGGTATAAATTGACAGTAAACTCACCATTCATGCATGTACGTTGTTTAGAACTACATGTATGCTTGTGTTCTTGATCTGTAATCCAGTGGTCTGGTGAAGCTGGCCGCTCCTGCACAATTCCATTTCCTGCTGTCTTAACTATGAACAATGCCTATCATGTTAATGCTATTTTAAACCATGTCTCTTTATTTCTGACAAATAACTGAGATGAATTGACAATGATGATGCTTATACGTGCAAAACCTGTTATCTACCTACTTGTTTCTCTTTCAGGGTGACATCACTAATGCTAGGAAGAACTACCACAATGATAGTGAGATGAACCCATTGTTTGTCCCTCTAACATATATTCCAGAGAAGAAGGCAACACATCTTGAGGGTAGGGGTATACAACCACAGAGTCATGTCTTGATGTAGTGTCAAACTTATTCAGTGACACAAGCTCGATGAAGTCATCACCCGAATCTGTTCGACTTCTTCAGTCTAAAATTCATGCAGAAAGACATGCTTCCGCTCAAATTCGACAGGAACTCCAATCTCTATGCAAGATTAACCATAAGTACATGACGTCTATTGATGCTATGTAGCTTAAGTTGGTGGATATAAGCATCAAAGAAGCATAGTCTCATCAAGTTGCTAAGCTGCTTGTGCTGCAGCTCCTCGGTCGGGCTAACCTTTCTTGAACTATGTTGAAGTGTTGTTGGTTCTGTCTATTATTTTGTCAGCTTGTTTACTTCCACTAGTGGCGACCTGCCTAGTTTATGGAATCTGCTGTCCGGTTGCCCTTTATTATCATTGGCGGCGAACTTTGATGCCTAGGGGATGTAATATGCTATAATTTCTTTGTTGTATAATCTAGGTTTATTCTTCGTCACGATGTTGTAATTTATTTGCTGTCTATGTTGTCGTCGCTCTAAGAAAAGGTCGTAATCTTCGATCAGTGTGCAATGAGCCAATAGGTTAGGTTCATAAAATAATAATTTCTGTACTAAAATTGTCTGGTCGCCAATTGCTAGTACGGGCCGAACCATGGGCCTACAATCATCTTGGGCCATTAATTAGGTCTAGTCTTAATCTGGACCACTGTAACGCCCGGATATTTAAGCTACAGTGAACCTCTGCTAATGATGCCACGTCACCTCAATTACGGTTCCTAATCTCGTGTTAGTTCGAAACTGATTCAAATTCAAAATCAACCAAAGAATAAAAGTTTTCAAATATTAAAACTAAAATGTTCGGAGTGAACCAAATATTGCATAGGTTATTATTGGTGGAGTAACCACATCTTTATAAAATATTTAAATACGCTAAAGTGATTAAAACAACATCAAAACAATTAGTTATACTCCTAATATATTTTACCAAATGCTAAATATTTTTATTTTGAGGTAAAACTTCTTAGAACAGTGAATTAATTTGTCACACTATTTTTGGAGCTATTTTCATATTTTTCTAAACCAAAAATATAGTGCAACAAAAAAAACAGAAAACAAAAACAAAAAAAGAAAAAGAAAAAGAAGGCCCCCCCCCCCACGAAGGGCCACGGCCCAGCAGGCCATCGGGCCGCCAGGCCGGCCCTGCCGCACCCCACACCCTCCCCCATATTCCCCCCTGTCGGTGGAAAACCTAGATCGAACCCCCCCTCCACTCACCCACTCCTCCCACGATCCCCCCACGCCGCTCGCTTCTCCTCCTCCCCGATCCAGATCGGGATCGGGGGAACGCACCCACGGCCGCGACGAGCCCGACGCGCCCCCGCCGCTCAACGCCGACGCCGGTGCTGTCCCTAGCCGCAGCCGCTCGTCTCCCCGTCGCTCGGCCGTCCTCGACCTCCTCTCCGAACGGCCTCAACGACACCATCGCCCCGATCGCCCGACGCCACCCCGCTATCGTCGCCATCATCCCACAGCTCCGGAGACCCCCCTCGCCGTGACGCCCTCCCGCCCCTATGCCATCGCGCCTCAATGCCGCCCCATCGCCAGCGCCGCTCGTCGCCCATCGACACCGACGCCCACGATGCAGCGACCACCGTCGCCGACCACCGCTGCTTCAGGACTCCGCCGACGCGCCATCGACCCCGTCACCTCGCCGCACTCGTCCCCGACGACCCGGACACCGCCCCTTCGTCGTCCTCCTTCCCGAGCCCACTGCCACGAACCCTACGCCACCCCTGTGAGCTTCCCCCTCCTCTCTTCCTCGCGGTCACGCCATGGCCTCCTCCCCGCGCCTCTGCTGACGCCGCCGTGGCCTCGCCGCGCCCGGCGTGCCCCGCGCCTATTGGTGCCTGCCCTGCTCGCCCCACTGCGCTGCGCTGTTGCTGCCGCCTCTCCCCGCTCGGCTTACGAGCCGCCGTCGATGCTCGTCGCCGCTTCACTGCTGCTGCCTAATGCTACTGCTGCTCAGCGCCGCGGCCCCTGCTCGCCTGCTGCCACCGCAGGGTGCCGATGGAGCGCCGTGGCCACCGGCCTCCCCCTGCTCCGGCGCTGCACCGGATCTGCCCGCCCATGGGCGTGTGCCCATTCGGGTGGCGCCCGTCGCCCGCACGCCCGACCCGATAGGCCTATGGGCCATTGACAAGGGCCCCCACCGCCCCAGAACGTTTTAATTAAAAGAAAAGAAGAAAAGAATTAAATAATAATAATAAAATTAATTAAGGAATTAATTAAGTTAATTAATTATAATTAGATTAACCTAATCACTAATTAACCTAATTAACTGTTAGTTAATTAAAACAGAGTATGACGAACGGGACCCACCTGTCAGGTTGACCAAGTCAACTACTGACGTCATGCTGACGTCATGATGATGTCAGCAGACACTATTCTGGATAATGTTGATTAAATTAATTAAATAAATCCTAAAAATGATTTAAATCTTTTAAAATTAATATAAAATAAACCGTAGCTCGGATGGAAAAATTTTGTACATGAAAGTTGCTCAGAACGACGAGACGAATTCGGATACGCAGCCCGTTCACCCGCCACGCGTCCCTAGCATAGTGAACCTGCAACATTTCACCTCCGGTTCATCTGTCCGAAAACGCGAAACACCGGGGATACTTTCCCGGATGTTATCCCCCTTCACCGGTATCACCTAATACCGCGTTAGGGCACCTCTAACATCGTTACTTGTCTTGTCATGCATCACTATGCATCTGTTTGCTTAAATATTTACTGTTTCTTCCCCCTCTTCTCTCGCTAGACATCGAGACCGACGCCGCTGCTACCCAGTACGACTACGGAGTTGACGACCCCTCTCTCTTGCCAGAGCAACCAGGCAAGCCCCCCCCTTGATCACCAGATATCGCCTACTCTCCTCTATACTGCTTGCATTAGAGTAGTGTAACATGTTACTGCTTTCGTTATTCCTATCCTGATGCATAACCTGTCCTTGCTACTACTGTTGATACCTTTACCTGCAATCCTACTTGCTTAGTATAGGATGCTAGTATTTCCATCTGTGGCCCTACATTCTTTTCCGTCTGCTGTGCTATACTATCGGGCCGTGATCACTCGGGAGGTGATCGCGGGTTTATACTATGTACTTTATACCTGATACATGTGGTGATTAAAGACGGGTCGGCTCGTAGGAGCACCCGCGAGTGGATCTTTGAGGCGGAGCGACAGGGCAGGTTCCGACCACCTAGGAGAGAGGTGGGCCTAGCCCTGGTCGGCGTTCGCGGATACTTAACACGCTTAACGAGATCTGGGTATTTGATCTGAGTTTGGCCATTTGGTCTATACGCACTAACCATCTACGTGAGAGTAGTTATGGGTATCCCGGCGTCGTGGTATCAGCCGAAGCCTTCGTGACGTCAGCGACTGAGTGGCGCGCGCCGGATTGGACTGGAACGCCACTAGGCTAGGTCTGCTTTCGGCCGCGTACGCAACGTGCAGGTGTGCTAAGGGCGATGGGCCCAGACCCCTGTGCGCATAGGTTTAGACCGGCGTGCTGACCTCTCTGTTGTGCCTAGGTGGGGCTGCGACGTGTTGATCTTCCGAGGCCGGGCATGACCCAGGAAAGTGTGTCCGGCCAAATGGGATCGAGCGTGTTGGGGTATGTGGTGCACCCCTGCAGGGAAGTTAATCTATTCGAATAGCCGTGATCTTCGGTAACAGGACGACTTGGAGTTGTACCTTGACCTTATGACAACTAGAACCGGATACTTAATAAAACACACCCTTCCAAGTTCCAGATACAACCGGTGATCGCTCTCTCACAGGGCGACAAGGGGAGGATCATCGGTTAGGATTATGTTATGCGATGCTACTTGGAGGACTTCAGTCTACTCTCTTCTACATGTTGCAAGACGGAGGCTGCCAGAAGCGTAGTCTTCGAAAGGATTAGTTATCCCTCTCTTATTCTGGCATTCTGCAGTTCAGTCCACATATGATACCCTTACTCCATTTGATACCCATGCATATGTAGTGTAGCTCCTTGCTTGCGAGTACTTTGGATGAGTACTCACGGTTGCTTTCTCCAACTTTTCCCCCTTTTCCTTTCATTCTGGTTGTCACAACTAGATGCTGGAGTCCAGGAGCCAGACGCCACCGTCGACGACTACTCCTACTACATCGGAGGTGCCTACTACTACATGATGCCCGCTGACGACGACCAGGAGTAGTTAGGAGGATCCCAAGCAGGACGCCTACGCCTCTTTCGATCTGTATCCCAGTTTGTGCTAGCCTTCTTAAGGCAAACTTGTTTAACTTAGGTCTGTACTCAGATACTGTTGCTTCCGCTAACTCGTCTTTGATCGAGCTCTTGTATTCGAGCCTTCGAGGCCCCTGGCTTGTAATATGATGCTTGTATGACTTATTTTAATTGTAGAGTTGTGTTGTGATATCTTCCCGTGAGTCCCTGATCTTGATCGTACATGTTTGCGTGTATGATTAGTGTACGATCAAATCGGGGGCGTCACAACCACTATTAGTTTCGGGCCTTTAAAAGGCCGAGTAAACCGCTTGCCTTAATTGGGCCGGAAAATTATATAGGCTTTTAACAGGTTGAAAACTAGATTGAGCCTTAATTGTGGCGAACAAATCACGGGCCAAGAGCGTGTTGTAATATACATCGGCCCATTACTAGCCCATTCATGTGACGGGCCATTAACAGGCTGAAATGTTTTTGGGCCTTGGCTGACCCAATTACACGACGGGCGGGAAGCAGGCCGAATGTATAACGGGCCAAAATTAGGCCCAACACTCTCAAGTGCCTTTAACGGGCCAATAGGCAGTTTGGGCTAGAATGTATCCACGAAGACTATAGGCCGTTAAGAGGCCGATAGAAACTACGAACCAGAATTAGGCCCATGTGCAACTCGGGCCTTTAAATGGCCGAAGTGAAACCAGTCCGAAAGACGCCCATATGTACCAGGGCCGCTAACAGGCCGAAACTAATATCGGGCCGAACTGTTAAACGAGCCATTAAGAGACCGAAGAGCAAATCAGGCCCCAATGGGCCCGATTGCCAGTAGCTGTTAAAGGGTCGTATCTGTTATGGGCCATAATTTGGCCCAAGAAATGAAAGTCAGTTAACGGGCCGGATCAGGTATGGACCGTAATTTGGCCCAAACTATTGCAGGCTGTTAATGGGCCGAATCTGATATGGGCCGTAAACTGGCCCAGAATATTGCAATCTTTTAATGGCCCGTGTCTGATGTGGGCCATTATTTGGTCCACAAAATGTTAGGCTGTTAACAGGCCGGCCCATTAGATCTGACGAAATCTTATGGGCATGTTCCTGGGCCGGCTTTTAAACCTATATGGGCCTCTATTGGGCCATCCCACGTGTCAATGTTTCATTGGCAATTCTTGTCCATTGGACGGTCGACATCTATCCCAACGCTGAGCCGACACGTGGATCGTCGTCAAATGAGAATTTTACATGTGGAAAATCGCCATTGGTTCACGCTGTTAACGGGTTATCGGATCCAAACCAGAACCCGATAGCTTACTGACGATCCATTATGGTGGATGCCACATGTCGGTTACCCTTGACGAAAGCACTTTTATGATGCGCGATTTATCATCGTGGAAGTGGACACTTCTATGATGATAATTTTGGTAATGTCATGGAACACTTCTATTATAGCACAGGTATGACTATCTTGATTCTATCATAAAATTGTCATGGATGTACATGCATGATAGAAAATGTGACCTACTGTGACAAACACGTATCATCACAGAAGTGTACTTTTTTTGTAGTGCTTCGAGCTCCTTCACATGGATCTATTTGGTCCTCCATCCTTTGACAGTCTTGGTGGAAGAAAGTATTGCTTGGTGATTGTGGATGACCATTGAAGATATACATGCGTATACTTCTTCAAGAGGAAGAGTGAGACTCGACAAACCGTCATCAACTTTGCAAATGAAGCTCAACGTCAACATGAAGAAAATATTTTGATGATTACAAGTGACAATGGCACCGAGTTCAAGAACTACACGTTAGATGAGTTTCTTAGTGACAAGGGGATCAAGCACCAATATGCCGCACCCTATACCCCTCAACAAAATGGTGTGGCGGAGAGGAAGAACCGAACATTGATGGACACGGCAAGGACCATGATAGTGGAGTTCAAATCTCCGTACAACTTTTGGGCTGAAGCCATCAACACTGCATGTCATGCATCAAATAGGCTCTACCTCCACAAAGGCTTGAACAAGACTCCATATGAGATACTAACCGGCAACAAGCCCAACCTCAAGTACTTCCGATTGTTTGGTTGTAAGTGTTTCATTCTTAAGAAAGGTGTTCGTTTGTCTAAATTCGAACCTAGAGCTCAAGAGGGCAAATTTGTTGGTTATGCTACAAACTCTCATGCTTATCGTGTCATCAACAAGTCCACTAGACTCATTGAGGAGATGTGTAACATGGAGTTTGATGAAAATAATGGCTCCCAAGTGGAGCAAAGTGGTCTCTGTGATGTAGGTGATGAAATTCCTCCCCAAGAGATAAGAAGAATGGGGATTGGTCAAATACTCCCCACTGAGGAACACCTTGTGGCTGAAGGAGGAGGACAATGCTCTACTCAAGTGGAGCCATCACCAATGCTAGACCCACATGCTTCCGAAGAACAAAGTGAAGGCCCTCAACCCAATGATCAAGATCAAGGGTAAGATCAACCCCATGGAGATGGTGATGCACCAATTGATGCCCAAGATCAAGTTCATGCCTCCGAGCTCGTGCAAGATCAAGAGAAAACTCAAGATGGTGCTCAAGATAATCAAGATGATCCTCAAATGCCCATCGAGGAACTTTTGGAGCACCGTGCCGCCAAGGTGGCTTCCAAGCTCGAGCGTCAACAACATGTCGTGGAGAATGTGCTTGGAAGCTTGAGAAAAGGGGTAACTACTCATAAAAAATTGTCAAACTTTTGTGAGTATCATGCGTTTGTTTCGTGTGTTGAACCCCAAAAGGTACATGAGGCACTCAAGGATGAGGATTGGCTTCAAGCTATGCATGAAGAACTCAACACCTTCGAGCACAACCAAGTTTGGGAATTAGTGCCAAGGCCAATGGAGGAACACAATGTCATTAGAACCAAATGGATCTTCAAGAACAAGTCAGATGCGAACAGTGTAGTTGTTTGAAACAATTCAAGATTGGTGGCACAAGGCTACTCCCAAGTCGAGGGTATCGACTACGGTGAAACCTTTGCCCCCGTTGCTCGTCTTGAATATATTCGCATGTTGCTTGAATATGCATCTCATCATGATTTTAAGTTGCAACAAATGGATGTGAAAAGTGATTTCCTTAATGGTCCTCTAAATGAGTTGGTATATGTCAAACAACCTCCGGGATTCGAGGATCCCAAGCTCCCCACTCATGTATACAAACTCAAGAAGGCGCTCTATGGCCTTAAACAAGCCCCACGTGTGTGGTATGAGCACCTTACCGAGTTGTTACAAGATCGTGGGTTTGAAATTGGAAAAAATGATCCCACTCTTTTTACTAGGAGGGTCAAAGGGCATCTGTTCATATGCCAATTATATGTTGATGATTTTATCTTTGGCTCTCCTAACAAATCTTTCAATGATGAGTTTGCTACACTAATGACCGAGAAGTTTGAGATGTCTATGATGGGCGTGTTGAAGTTCTTTCTTGGTTTCAAAGTCAAGCAAAGAAGAGATAGAACATTCATCAACCAAGCCAAGTATACCCAAGACATGCTCAAGAGATTCAAACTAGAAGATGTCAGGCCCGTCAAGTTGCCCATGCCCACCAGATTCAAGCTTGACAGTGATCCCAATGGTAAAGCGGTGGATCAAAAGGATATATTTCTCCATGATTGGATCTTTGCTTTACCTTTGTGCATCTAGACCGGATATCATGTTGAGTGTGGGAATTTGTGCATGGTTTCAAGCCACACCTAAGGAAAGACACTATGTGCCTGTCAAGCGAATCTTTTGATATTTTTTCTCATACCCCAAACTTTGGCTTATGGTACCCCAAAGAAGCAAGCTTTGATCTCATGGGATATTCAGACTCGGATTAGGTGGGAGATTGTGTGAAGAGGAAGTCCATTTCCGGAGGGTGCCAATTCCTTGGTCGCTCTTTGGTGAGTTGGTCTTCAAAGAAGCAAAATTGTGTGTCTCTATCTTCCACCCAGGCCGAGTATGTAGCCGCTGCGATTTGTTGTGCATAGTATCTATGGATGAGGCAAAGTATGAAGGATTACGGTGTCACTTGTGACAAAGTGCCTCTTCTGTGTGACAATGAAAGTGCTATCAAGATCTCACTCAATCTGGTGCAACATAGCAAGACTAAGCATATTGAGATTCGTCATCACTTCATCCAGGATCATATCAAGCGGGAAGATATTGATATCATCTACATCAACACTCAAGAGCAACTAGCGGATATATTCACCAAGCCTCTAGATGAAGAAGGATTTCGCGAGTTCTGGCATGAGCTAAATATCATTGATTCGAGCAATGTGGCTTGAGTCTAGGCACACCCCACTGCACTCATCATTATATCTTGTTCTAGATGTAGGCATGGACATAGGGGGAGTGTTGTTCTCTCAATGAACTCTCCCTCCCACCATTATGCATAAATCGATCAAGTCTTTCACATTAGCCATTTTTATGGTACTTGTGCTTCAAAGATGAGTTTTGGTCATGGGCCCAAGGATAAAATCTTCGCGGCGCCATAACTTTTAACTCAAACGTAGGTGGCTTCGGCCAGCGCCCTCCCCTCGTGATCAATGGTTGTTGTTGGTCTTGAGGTCTTTGTGTGTGTTTGAGACACTTCTTGTTGATAACCCACAAGTATAGGGGATCGCAACAGTTTTCAAGGGTAGAGTATTCAACCCAAATTTATTGATTCAACACAAGGGGAGCCAAAGAATATTATCAAGTATTAACAATTGAGCTGTCAATTCAACCGCACCTGAAAGACTTAATATCTGCAGCAAAGTATTTAGTAACAAAGTAATATGGAAGTAGCGGTAACGGTGGCAAAATTAACAATATTGCTTTTGTAGTGATTGTAACAGTGGCAACGGAAAAGTAACTAAGCAAAGATCAATATGTGAAAGCTCGTAAGCATTGGATCGGTGATGGATAATTATGTCAGATGTGATTCCTCATGTAACAGTTATAACATAGGGTAACACAGAACTAGCTCCAGTTCATCAATGTAATGTAGTTATGTATTCTAATATAGTCATACGTGCTTATGGAAAAGAACTTGCATGACATCTTTTGTCCTACCCTCCCGTGGTAGCGGGGTCCTATTGGAAACTAAGGGATATTAAGGCCTCCTTTTAATAGAGTACCAGAACAAAGCATTAACACTTAGTGAATACATGAACTCCTCAAACTATAGTCATCATCGGGAGTGGTCCCGATTATTGTCACTTCGGGGTTACCGGATCATAACACATAGTAGGTGACTATTGACTTGTAAAATAGGATCAAGAACTCACATATATTCATGAAAACATAATAGGTTCAGATCTGAAATCATGGCACTCGGGCCCTAGTGACAAGCATTAAGCATAGCAAAGTCATAGCAACATCAATCTTATAACATAATGGATACTATGGATCAAACCCTAATAAAACTAACTCGATTACATGATAAATCTCATCCAACCCATCACCGTATAGCAAGCCTACGATCGAATTACTCACGCACGACGGTGAGCATCATGAAATTGGTGATGGAGGAAGGTTGATGATAACAATGGCGACGGATTCCCCTCTCCGGAGCCCCGAACGGACTCCAGATCAGCCCTCCTGAGAGAGATTAGGGCTTGGCGGCAGCTCCATATTGTAAAACGCGATGAATCCTTCTCTCTAATTTTTTTCTCCCGGAACATGAATATATAGAGTTGGAGTTGAGGTCGGTGGAGCGTCAGGGGGCCCACGAGGTAGGGGGCGCCCTGCACCCTCGTGGACAGGGTGTGGACCCCCTGGTGTTGATTATTTCGCCAGTATTTTTTATAAATTCCAAAAATATTCTCCGTGAAGTTTCAGGTCATTTTGAGAACTTCTATTTCTGCACAAAAATAACACCATGGCAATTCTGCTAAAAACAGCGTCAGTCCGGGTTAGTTCCATTCAAACCATGCAAGTTAGAGTCCAAAACAAGGTCAAAATTGTTTGGAAAAGTAGATACGATGGAGACGTATCACTTGTGTGGTTCTTTTTCCTTGCTTTTGTGCTTGAGGTGTCTCTCTTGTTGTTGTGGTTATTCGTCTCGTCCCTCTTGTGTTTTCCTTGGTCATCCCATTTTGCATAAGCCTCTTTTGTTTTTCTGCTCCAGCCTGGTTTCGACTGAGCGGTACTACCGCTGAGCTAGCGCGGTACTACCACCCGGGCCCGTGGTACTACCACGCGGGGAGTTGGAGTGGGGGTTATGAATCGGGCAGGGGATGTTTCTCTCCCCATACCCATTCACTCGCCTCTCTCGCCTCTCTCTCTCTCTCTCACTCTCTCTCAGGAGATGAACAGGCAGCGGAAGGCTGCCGCCGGGCCACCGTCTCTAGGCCGTCTTCCACGTTTTCGTCTGGTGGGATCGATCTGCACCCCTTCCTCTTGCCATTGATGTTGGTGTTGCCCTTGTTCTTCTTCTCATTGGTTATAGTTCTTGGATCTAGGCTTTAGGGCAATATCTGTTGCATTCTTTGATTTTTGGCCAAATCGGGGCTTGAGCAGGACATTGAAGACTGCTAGAGTAGGTAGATTGAATATTTAACTGTGAATATTTGAATTTGGCATCTTCGGTACCACCGGATCTCACCGCGGAAGTCACCAGCCTTTTGACATCCGCCTCGAGCGGTACTACTGCTCCTCGGAGCGGTACTACCGCTTGTAGGCGGTACTACTGCAGTGAGCTGCGGTACTACCGCTCTGAGCTTCCAACTTTAGATTTTCTCCGTTTCATGTTCACACTTGAGTTGTTTTTCTCTCTTGGCCTATGAAATTTGTCTCTCTCGTGTTCTTGTGTATGTGTGTGTGTTCCAGGTGGTAGTAGCTCCGAGCATCGGGCTCATCACAAGAACCCTGCCCGTACTGGTGGCTCCAAGTGCTACTATTCTACCGATGTGTCAGTGGGTAGCACTGTTCCAGAGGGTGGCTCTGTGCCTGCTCGTGCCTCAGGTGAGCAGCCAAGATAGAGAGTCAAAGTGATTTCAACCAAGAACATGGGGACCAAGGGCGCTCATCAGATGGCTGCTTTGGACTTTGGTACGGCACGGAAGCGCAATCCATATCGGGAGCCTCAGGATCCTTCACTTCTTCATTGCATGTTCTGGAACAAGTTTCAGCAATCTATCTTCCATGATGTGTTGAAGACCAAGAAGAATCTGTATGTGGAAGTGAAGTCAGTTGATCTCTCTCACATGGAGAGGGATTTGCCTTACTTTGGTGAGGCTCTTCAGAGGTGCGGGGAGTTGGATATCAAGAGGATCATATCATTCAACAAGGATTTTGATGTGGAGCTTGTGGCCCAATTATATGCCACAATTCACTTTGCGCATGATGAGGAGATGACACTCTCCTGGATGACCAATGGTCAGTGTTTGTCTGCTTCTTGGAAGAACTTTATGGAGTTGTTGTCATATGAGGAGAAGGGCGCCCAAATCCCAGTTGGGTTTCGCCCTCACTGGGAGGCCAATGGCACTCACAAGAAGGCTCTATGGCTGTTTTCCACCAGGAAGGTGTCTGATACTGGGCATGTCTCCTACGAGCTTTGCCCCTTTCTGGATATCTTCCATAGGATCTTCAGGAACACCTTGTTCCCTCGTGTTGCCAATCAGGATATGGTGCATTCCTATCTGGTGGACCTTCTTCTCTTCTGCCAGAAGGAGAAGGGCTCTCAGGAAGTGTTGGATGTTTCTCATGTCATGTGGTCAGAACTTCGGTGTGTGATCTTGGAGCGCAAGTGCATCATTTATGGCCCTTACCTAATGCAACTCATTGAGGAGACATGGGCATCTATGTTCCCTGATGAGGAGCTTCTTACTGGAGACTTTATATCTCACGATGTTGTTTAGTTGAGGCAGAAGGAGAAGTGGGGCATGGCTACTCCTGCCCCATAAGTGTAGTCTGAGGATGAGGATGATAATGAGCCTGACTACGAGCCGTCAGAGGAACCTTCTTGGGCTAAGAAGCTCAAGCAGAAGATGTAGAAGCTATTTTGTCTCCAGGCCAAGGGACAATACAAGGCTTTCTGCAAAGAAGGCCCGTTGTCGTGGCAAGGCCATTATGAGGTAGGTTGGCTTCACCATGTCTGATGGCTCTGAGGAGAGGATCACTAACGAGGAAGCTTGGTCCGTGTGCACTGCCTGTGCACTGATTCAGATGATGGCATTGGAGGCCCTTCAGCTGCTGCCGCGGAGTTTGATGAGGAGGAGGAGCATGATTGGTGATGTCTTGGAGTATCGCTACCACCGTCGTGTTTAGGTGTCCTCTCTACTCTTTTGGTCTCTCGATGCCAAAGGGGGAGAGAGTGTAGGGATTTACAGTGTGTTGTGAGTTGAGTGCGTTTCTCTATTTGTAGTTGCTTTCCTTGCTCGAACTCATTTGTTTTGGTTTGTGTTTGTCCTGTGTGTTCGAGGCCATATGGTGTGAGACATATGAGCTATCCTATCCATCTCTATCTATGTCAAGTACTTTATGTTAGTAATTGTTTGTGAGATATATATTGTCTATGCTCTCATTCTTATGCTCACATAGTATCACTTGCATGCTTTCATCTTACTATCTATGCAATTATGGTTTGGTCTATAAAATATAGGGGGGGTGTGGATCCTATATGTGTGCATTTTGCATTCCAAAAGCATATCCAAAATAGTGCATACATCTAGGGAGAGCCTGTCTATATTTTGTAGATTGTCTGCACACCTCTTTTTGCTATATCCTTTATGCAAATCCCACGTTGTCATCAATCCACCAAAAAGAGGGAGATTGTTAGAGCATATTTCTTCCTATGTGGTTTTGGTGATTGATGACAACATTTTTGCGGACTAATTGTGTGCATTGAACTTTTAAGACTATCAAGCATATGGCACAAGACGGTTCGTGCCCCTCGGAGTTTCAAGAGAAGACAGTTTTCTTTCCCATGTTTCTTTTCTGGTGGACTTGAGTCGTAGGGAAAACCATACTATTGGACTATGAACATACAAGATTGAAGACTTCGTCCCGTGGCCGGATGGGACTTTCCTTAGCGTAGAAGGCAAGCTTGGCAATACGGATATGTAGATCTCCTCCCTTGTAACCGACTCTATGTAACCCTAGCCCCCTCCGGTGTCTATATAAACCAGAGGGTTTGGTCCGTAGGACAATAGACAATCATTCCATAGGCTAGCTTCTAGGGTTTAGCCTCTACGATCTCGTGGTAGACCAACTCTTTTAATACTCATATCATCAAGAACAATCAAGCAGGACGTAGGGTATTACCTCCATCAAGAGGGCCCGAACCTGGGTAAACATCGTGTCCCCTGCCTCCTGTTACCGTCCGCCTTAGACGCACAGTTCGGGACCCCCTACTCGAGATCTTTCGGTTTTGACACCGACATTGGTGCTTTGATTGAGAGTTCCACTGTGCCGTCACTATAAGGCTCGATGGCCCCTTCGATCATCGGTAACGATGTGGTCCAAGGTGAGGTTTTCCTCCCCGGATAGATCTTCGTATTCAGCGGCTTCGCACTGCGGGCCAATTCGCTTGGCCATCTGGAGCAGATCGAGAGCTATGCCCCTGGACATCAGGTCAGGTTCGGAAACTTAAACTACACTGCCGACATCCGTGAAGACTTGACCTTCGACATATTCGAGCCCATGTCAGGTGCGCCGCACAATCACAACGAGCATGACGTAACTCTGCCATCGGACAGTGTTCGGGAAATCGCATCTGCAACTACTCCGGCCTTCAATCCGGAGCAAATTGCGCCATCCGAGGACGGAGGGATAGACCCCGTCATGGAGGCCGCACTCTCAGTGGCGATGGATCTGGATACTGACTTCACCCCTTACGAGAGCCGTGTCGCCAAACCGCGGGATTCGCCTCTGGCCATGGACTCCGAGCCGCCTGCATACGTGCCTATAGAATCCGACTGGGCGCCGATCATGGAGTTCGCCTCCGCGGATATCTTTCAGCATTCGCCTTTCAGCGATGTGCTAAAGTCATTAAGGTATCTCTTCTTGTCAGGAGAACCTTGGCCGAACTATGTCCAGCTAGAATGGGATGCGGACGACAAAGAAATTCGCTGCCCACCCACCACCCACTTAGTAGCCACTGTCGACGATTTAACCAACATGCTCTACTTCGACTCCGAAGACATCGACGGTATGGACGACGATGTAGGAGACGAACAGGAACCACCACCCACAGGGCGCTGGACCGCCACCTCATCGTATGATATATACATGGTGGACACCCCCAAAGAAGGCAATGGCGACGAGACAGCGGAGGAAGACCCCTCCAAGAAGCCACCCAAGCAACGACGTCAGCGGCGCTGCTCTAAGTCCTGCCATAGCAAAAGTAGTGATACCGGCACAAGACGACAATAATCCCCTCCAGCACGATTTAGAGCAGGAGGGTGGACAAGCTAGCCCTCCAGAGCGGGCAGGAGATGGAGAATCGGAGGAGGACAATTACATGCCTCTCTCCGAAGACGAGGCGAGCCTCGGCGACGAAGAATTTATTGTGCCTGAGAATCCTGTCGAGCAGGAGCGCTTCAAGCGCCGGCTTATGACCACAGCAAATAGCCTGAAGAAAAAGCAACAACAGCTTCAAGCTGACCAAGATCTGCTAGCAGACAGATGGACCGAAGTCCTTGCGGCCGAGGAATACGAACTCGAGCGCACCTCCAAGAATTACCCAAAGCGCAGGTTGCTACCCCACTTCGAGGAGGAAGCATTGAAACCTACATCACCAGTGTACGATGCGGCTGACCGGCCACCTCGTGGCTGAGCTAGAGAGGCGTTTCAGCCTGAAGTTCAGCCTGCACCCCGCCGCCACTCAAACAAAAATACCAAGGCCCGGGGCAACACACGGGACCTGCGAGACGTATTGGAAAATAAGGCAAAACATGCAAGATCGATCTACGGATCACAGGGGCGCGCACCAATACGCGACGAGGATCGTCACGCCGGATACACTAAAAGCAAATCGTGCCGAGCCAGACACGGCAGACAAGACTCGTATGAACCGCGTCGCGATATAGCCCGGCACAGAGGCGCCGCACACCCCTTATGCTTCACTGATGAAGTAATGGATCACAAATTCCCAGAAGGGTTTAAACCTGTAAACATCGAATCATACGATGGTACTACAGACCCCGCGGTATGGATAGAAGACTTCTTCCTCCACATTCATATGTCCCGCGGGGATGACCTACATGCCATCGAGTATCTCCTGCTCAAACTCAAAGGGTCGGCTCGGCATTGGCTCAATAGCTTGACGGCAAACTCCATAGGAAGTTGGGAGAACCTGGCAGAGGCATTCCTGGACAATTTCCAGGGCACTTACGTGCGACCGCCGGACGCTGGCGATTTAAGTCATATAACTCAGCAGCCAGGGGAATCGGCCAGGAAATTCTGGACCCGGTTCCTAACCAAGAAGACCCAAATTGTCGACTGTCCAGATGCAGAGGCCTTAGCGGCATTTAAGCATAATATCCGTGACGAATGGCTCGCTCGGCACCTCGGCCAAGAGAAGCCAAAATCCATGGCAGCCCTCACGACACTTATGACCCACTTTTGTGCGGGCGAAGATAGCTGGTTGGCTCATAGTACCAATACAGCAAGCAAACCTTGCATATCACAGGCCAGGGATAGCAACGGCAAACCACGACGCAACAAACACAAGCGCCGCAAATATGGTGAAAACCCCAAAAATACGGCAGTTAATGCCGGGTTCAGGGGCTCAAAGTCCGGTCAGCGGAAAGGGCCGCCCAAAAATACAAATCCGGGTCGATCCAGTCTAGACCGCATACTCGCTCGCCAATGCCAAATTCATGGCACCCTAGAAACGCCAGCTACCCATACCAACAGAGAATGATGGGTCTTCAAACAAGCCGGCAAGGCAGGCGCCAAAAACGAAGAGGGGTCTCAAAGAGATGATAGCGACGAAGAGCCCAGATCACCGAACACAGGAGGGCAAAAGAAACCCCCCCCCCCATATTCATTCAGTGAATGTGGTAAATACCACCCAAATTGCCCACTCGGACCAGATATGCACCTTAGGGACGGCGGCTCAATGGAACTCGTCGTCCCACAATATAAGCTAGGGCCGGTCACCTTCAACCGCATGTATCATCCGGTTAACGCCAATCGGGGCAATCCACCCACACTAATCCTCGACCCAATAGTAGACGGGTTCCACCTCACTCGAGTCCTTATGGACGGAGGTAGCAGTTTAAATCTGCTTTACCAGGATATAGTGCGCAAGATGGGCATCGATCATTCAGCGCGGTGGCTTTACCAGGATACCAGATACCTCACTCGAGTCCTTATGGACGGTGGCTTTACCAGGATACCTCGTATGATGCCTCTAAAAGCCCACTAAAGCCACTTTTACAGGCATCATACTAGGTATGGAGGTTAGCTGTACAGGCTCCATTGCCTCGAGGTAATCTTCGGATCATCAGAAAATTACCGTATCGAAGAGTTAATCTTCGAAATCGCCCCTTTCCGCAGTGACTATCAAGCACTGCCCGGGAGAACCGCGTCGCTTGATTCAACGCAGTGCCACATTATGCCTACCGTAAGCTCAAAATGCCCGGCCCACGCGGCGTCGTCACGGTTCATGGAAGGGCCGAACCTTCCTTCGGCACCAACAAATACATCACTGCCTTAGCAGCAGGAACAACGAGCAGCACGTTGCAGCCGAACCTCGAGTCGACGCCCAGGCTCCCGGACACCGTCAAGGGGCTCCGAACTACTTCGTGGAAGGATACCCCGGCTCGTCCAGAGCTCAACTAAACACTCCGGCGAAGGCCATGACAGGCCAAACTCAGCGGTTCAACCGCCCTCCGGCACGCAAACATTTCTTATATTTCCTTCGCAGGTTCACTTTTGCACCGACCAGGACGGACTCCACAGAGGCAGCTCGAACGCGTCAGGGGATCCTTAGACATTCCCCGCAGCGAACGTCCAGCTACAATACGGATCCACACTCAACCTCTTCCCTCTGGTCACAGCAGGTTCTGCTATCACAACTCCTTTTTATCACATTAGTTGTACCCATACGCATAGACATATTATTCAAATACAACATGTCGATTTATATGACGTTTACCTGCTGATTATTTCTTATCGAAATCATTTCGTCAAATGGCATCCGTATACAGCGATATGCCTTAAATATGCCAGGGGATTCGTTTTCCCCGTAACACGGCAATAAAAGTCCGAACACCTTCATGGAAGTTCGGCACCCCGAACTTATAGCATTATATGCATCAGCTCCGAATCATGTCTTGGGTCAATAGTTGGGTTTGCCCGGCTCCCATGTTTTGGTACCTTACGTTCCGCTATATCGGCTAAGGTAGCACTGGGAGAACTACTGCAATTATGTCCCGGTTCTTCCGGATGAGCACCTCAGTAGAGAAAGCCGAAAACTGACTGTCATGATACGGCGAGAGCTGGTCAGCTGTTCGAGCGGTCACAAAATCTTTAAGGATTTCTCCCGCATAATGCCATAACCAATGCAGCGTGCGATGGATCGGCTTTTTCTCCGATCAGGCGCTTATAGAGCCCCTAGTACGGTCTTCCGAACACAAGGGGTTGCGCCGACCATACTAAAGCTCCTATGGCTAAGTGAGAGTGATAAAGCCCTATAGTCCGATTGCCTGGTTCATTGTGCTGAGCACCTCCTTCGGAGGACCCAAAACTGGGATAAAGAGTGCTCAGGTTTATCCCAAACACCCCCGTACTTCTTACATGTGGGGAGAAGCCGACGACTGTCCAACTCTCAGCCTTAACATACAAACGGCTGCATAGGAGGGTAAACTTTTATATAACAGGCGACATAGAAACGACCTTGTTCAAACATTACAAAGGACAACATGATTAGCATTCATGGAAATATAATGTCCTTGGTACATAGCTCCGCTGCAAGGTAGGATCCTTTCAGGACACTCTTATAATACAATTCGGGCTTGCGGTGCTCCTTCCCCTCTGGCGGTCCCTTGATACGTCTCCATCGTATCTACTTTTCCAAACACTTTTGCCCTTGTTTTGGACTCTAACTTGCATGATTTGAATGGAACTAACCCGGGCTGACGTTGTTTTCAGCAGAATTACCATGGTGTTATTTATGTGTAGAAACAAAAGTTCTCGGAATGACCTAAAACTTCACAGAACAACTTTTCGGAAATAATAAAAAATCCTTGCAAAAGATGAAGGCCAGGGGGCCCACCACCTGTCCACGAGGGTGGGGGCGCGCCTGGCCCCCTAGGGCGCGCCCCCTACCTCGTGGGCCCCCTGGAGCTCCTCCGACCTCAACTCCAACTCTATATATTTGGTTTTGGGGAGAAAATAATCATAGAGAAGAATTCATCGCGTTTTACGATACGGAGCCGCCGCCAAGCCCTAAAACCCCTCGGGAGGGCTGATCTGGAGTCCGTTCGGGGCTCCGGAGAGAGGAATCCGTCGCCATCGCCATCATCAACCATCCTCCATCACCAATTTCATGATGCTCACCGCCGTGCGTGAGTAATTCCATCGTAGGCTTGCTGGACGGTGATGGGTTGGATGGGATCTATCATGTAATCGAGTGAGTTTTGTTTGGGTTTGATCCCTAGTATCCACTATGTTCTGAGATTGATGTTGCTATGACTTTGCTATGCTTAATGCTTGTCACTAGGGCCCGAGTGCCATCATTTCAGATCTGAACCTATTATGTTTTCATCAATATATGAGAGTTCTTGATCCTATCTTGCAAGTCTATAGTCACCTATTATGTGTTATGATCTGTTAACCCCGAAGTGACAATAATCGGGATACTTACCGGTGATGACCGTAGTTTGAGGAGTTCATGTATTCACTATGTGTTAATGCTTTGTTTCGGTACTCTATTAAAGGAGACCTTAATATCCCTTAGTTTCCATTAGGACCCCGCTGCCACGAGAGGGTAGGACAAAATATGTCATGCAAATTATTTTCCATAAGCACGTATGACTATATTTGGAATACATGCCTACATTACATTGATGAACTGGAGCTAGTTCTGTGTCACCCTAGGTTATGATTGTTACATGATGAACCACATCCGGCATAATTCTCCATCACCGATCCATTGCCTACGAGCTTTCCATATATTGTTCTTCGCTTATTTACTTTTCCGTTGCTATTGCTATCGTCACTACAAAATACCAAAAACATTACTTTTCCTATCGTTACCTTTTACTATCGTTACCACTACTATCATATTACTTTGCTACTAAACACTTTGCTGCAGATATTAAGTTCCTAGGTGCGGTTGAATTGACGACTCAGCTGCTAACACTTGAGAATATTCTTTGGCTCCCCTTGTGTCGAATCAATAAATTTGGGTTGAATACTCTACCCTCGAAAACTGTTGCAATCCCCTATACTTGTGGGTTATAAATATTGTTTTCTGGCGCCGTTGCCAGGGAGCATAGCTCTATTCTTTGAGTCACTTGGGATTTATATCTGCTTATCATTATGAAGAACTTGAAAGATCCAAAAACCAAGATTTATCCCTCAACTACGAGGGGAGGTAAGGAACTGCCATCTAGATCTGCACTTGATTCACCTTCTGTTTTGAGTAAGCTTGCGACACCTAAACCTGCTTCTGCTATTCGTTCTGATATGTCGCATTTTATTGATGATGCCACTTATGCTATACATGATACTTATGATGAAACTACTTCTATTCTTGATACTACTGTGCCACTTGGCGAATTTCTTGATGAACAACTTGCTAGGGCTAGAGAGAATGAAAACATTGAATCTGATAATATTGATGAAAGTGATGATGAAGGCTCACGTGTTATTCCTGAGGGTTATGTTTTTGATAAAGAAGCTTCTTTAGCTATTTTAGCTTGCAAAGATAGATACGAGCTCAAGAGGTTATTAGCTAAATGGAAGCAGCAATCTCTTAATGCTAGAATGAAACCTGACCCTGCTTTTGCTACTTCACCTATCTTTGTTACTGATAAGGATTATGCATTCTCTATTGATCCTGATATAATTACTTTGGTTGAATCTGATCCCTTTCATGGCTATGAATCTGAAACTGTTGTGGCACATCTTACTAAATTAAATGATATAACCACCCTGTTCACTACTCATGAGAGAACTCGTTACTTTTATATCCTTAAAATATTTCCGTTCTCATTAAAGGGTGATGCTAAGATATGATTTAATTCTCTTGATCCTGGTTGTGTGCGTAGTCCCCAGGATATGATTTATTACTTCTCTGCTAAATATTTCTCTGCTCATAAGAAACAAGCTGTTTTATGGGATATATATAATTTTGTGCAAATTGAAGAAGAGAGTCTCCCACAAGCTTGGGGGAGGCTTCTCAAGTTACTTAATGCTTTGCCTGATCATCCTCTTAAGAAAAATGAAATACTTGATATCTTTTATAATGGACTAACCGATGCCTCCAGAGATTACCTGGATAGTTGTGCTGGTTCTGTTTTCAGGGAAAGAACATTGGATGAAGCTGAAATTCTATTGAATAATATGTTGAAAAATGAAAATAATTGGACACTTCCTGAGCCAGCTCCGGAGCCAATTCCTGAGCCTATTCCTAAACCAACTCCGAAGAAGAGGGGTAATCTATTTCTCAGTCCTGAAGATATGCAAGAGGCAAATAAATCTATGAAAGAAAAAGGTATTAAAGCTGAACATGTTAAGAATTTACCTCCTATTGAAGAAACTCATGGTCTTGATAACCCGACACAGGTAGTGAAGGTAAATTCTCTCTATAGATATGATAAAGCTGAAATCCCATTTACTAAGTTTGCTATCCCATGCTTAGATGAGTTTGATAAATTTATGGTTAAGCAAGAAGATTTTTAATGCTTATTTTGGTAGACAATTGAAATACAATTCAAATATGCTTGAACACTTGGGTGATTATATGGCTAATGTCAAAGGTGAACTTAAACTTATTAGTAAACATGCTTCTATGGTTACCACTCAAGTAGAACAAGTACTTCAAGCTCAAAATGATTTGCTCAATGAATTGAATAGTAAGGATAATGATAATGCTGTTAGAGTTATGACTAGTGGTGGTAGATTGACTCAGGAACCTTTGTATCCTGAGGGCCATCCTAAGAGAAATGAGCAAGATTCTCAGAGAAATAATATAGATGCACCTAGTCCTTCTAAAAGGAAGAAAAAGAAAAATGATAGGACTTTGCATGCTTCTAGTGAACATGTTATTGAAACACCTGAGAATCCAAATGATATTTCTATCTCTGATGCTGAAACACAATCTGGTAATGAACCTGAAACTAGTGATAATGTTAATAATAATGTTCATGATGATGCTCAACCTAGTAATGATAATGATATAGAAATTGAACCTGATGTTGATCTTGATAACCCACAATCAAAGAATCAACGTTATGATAAGAAAGACTTTGTTGCTAGGAAACATGGTAAAGAAAGAGAACCATGGGTTCGGAAACCCATGCCTTTTCCTCCCAAACCATCCAAGAAAAAGGATGATGAGGATTTTGAGCGCTTTGCTAAAATGATTAGACCTATCTTTTTGAGTATGCGATTAACTTATATGCTCAAAATGAATCCTTATGCTAAGTATATGAAAGAAATTGTTACTAATAAAAGAAAGATACAGGAAGCTGAAATTTCCACCATGCTTGCTAATTATACTTTTAAGGGTGGAATACCAAAGAAACTTGGAGATCCCGGTGTACCAACTATACCATGATCCATTAAAAGAGACTATGTTAAAACTGCTTTGTGTGATCTTGGAGCCGGTGTTAGTGTTATGCCACTCTCTTTATATCGTAGACTTGATTTGAATAAGTTGACACCTACTGAAATATCTTTGCAAATGGCTGATAAATCAACTGCTATACCTGTCGGTATTTGTGAGGATGTGCCTGTTGTAGTTGCAAACGTTACTATTTTAACAGGCTTTGTTATTCTTGATATTCCCGAGGACGATAGTATGTCTATTATTCTTGGAAGACCCTTTTTGAATAGTGCAGGGGCTGTTATTGATTGCACTAAAGGCAATGTCACTTTTCATGTTAATGGTAATGAGCATACGATACACTTTCCAAGGAAACAACCTCAAGTTCATAGTATCAACTCTATTGGAAAAATTCCATCGATTATATTTGGAGGTTTTGAATTTCCTCTTCCTACTGTCAAGAAGAAATATGATATTCTTATTATTGGGGATATGCATATCCCCGTTGAGGTAACATAGTGTTATTCGAAATTTCTCCGGTTCCATGTTATTCGGAATGAGTTCATTAACAAGACTTGATCAACCTTGTTAGTGGATTCCTTTTGATGAGCATGAGATGGATGAAACTAGAAGGCACAACCTTCTGTACCCTCCTTTTACTTTCTGTTATTTATATTAAATAGAATAAAAATAGTGTTTTCTATCTGTTATCTGATTATCCGTGCAATATAAAAATACCCTGAAAATAGAAGTTCTCCAAATGCCCTGAAATTTAAATATGATTTTTTCTAGAATATTTGAGAATATTTGGCACTGAGAACACAGCAGGAGGAGCTGGCACTTGGCCACGAGATTCAGGGGCGCGCCCTACCCCCTGGGCGCGCCCCCTGCCCTGTGGGCCCACGGTGGCCCTCCTCCACTTATCCTTTCGCCCACACACTCCTTCCTCCCCAAACACGAATATCCAGCTCAAACCCGAGTCCAAGCTCATTTTGCTGCCATTTTCGATCTCCTTGCTCAAAGCACCTCTCACAAAACTACTTGGGGAGATTGTTCCTTGGTATGTGACTCCTCCATTGGTTCAATTAGTTTTTGTTCTAGTGCTTTATTCATTGCAAATTTTTTATGCTTAGGTGACCCTGTTCTTGAGCTTGCATGTCAAATTTATATGGTCAAAAGTAGTTTTGATGCATGATGTAGGCCCTAGGCACTTGTAGGAGTAGTTGCTATCAATATTATTGAGTGTGGTTTACTTTTATTTTGAAGTTACTAAAAATTTCAGAAATTTTTCGGAGGAAGAAATATGCTTAGGAAAATGTTCCAAGGTGGTTCTTCAAGGAAGCAAGGACCCAGGCTTGCAATGCGTGATGCTGATGAAGAGCCACCAAGAGACGCTCCAGTGCGTCCTTGTGAGTGGCCTTCTGGAAACTTTATGGATCGAGCGAATTAAGGAAGAATTTAACGCATATTTGCGTAACGCTGATCTTGTGAGCTTCGAGGAAGAGAAGTGCAGCCAGTATCACTATCTCACTAGTTCCTTTGTGAGGAGGCAAAGGAAGATATGTTATTACCAGAGAGGAGGCAGATGAGTACGAGAGGAGGGTGGAGGCCACTCGTTCGCCACGCTGCAGCTCAGGAGGCGATAGCCGCTGCATCTCAGTACGACCCCAACTATTACTATGGATATCCCCCAGGCCAATCGTGGCCATAAGACCAACTTAGGCCCAAAATGCCTAAGCTTGGGGGAATACGTATTTCTCACCGACATTACATTTATATTCACACACTCATTGCTAGATGTCGGTGCTCATACTTTTTCATTGTATCATCCATGCTAGTTTATTTCCTTTTTTATGCTTTCTTCTTGTGTGTTTATAAACCTTAAGAAAAACCAAAAAAATTAGTTGTAGCTTTTAATTAGTTTACTTTCCATGCTTGTAGTAGTAATTAAAAAGAAAACCCAAAAAGATTTCATGTTCTTCTTTTACTTGTTGGGAGCTCTCCCGTGTAAATAGTTTTATTTCTTTTCTTTTCTTTGGGGGTCGATAGGAGAAGACCATAATTAAATTGTTGAAGTGGCTCTTATATGCATTATTGTTGATCTGACAAAAGAGCCCATATTGCCTTGTCTTCTCCTTTATTGAATGCTTGCAGATTCCAGCTTAGTCCAATGCACGTGCACTATTATTATTATCCACATCGTTTGGTGATACGTCTCCAACGTATCTATAATTTTTGATTGCTCCATGCTATATTATCTACTATTTTGGACATTATTGGGCTTTATTATCCACTTTTATATTATTTTTGGGACTAACCTATTAACCGGAGGCCTCGCCCAGAATTGCTGTTTTTTGCCTGTTTTAGGGTTTCGAAGAAAAGGAATATCAAACGGAATGAAACATTCGGGAACGTGATTTTCTTATCGAATACAACTCAGGAGACTTGGACCCTACGTCAAGACACGTAACAGGAGGCCACGAGGTAGGGGGCGCGCCTACCCCCCCCCCCCCAGGCGCGCCCTCCACCCTCGTGGGGCCCCTGTTGCTCCACCGACGTACTTCTTCCTCCTATATGTACCCACGTACCCCCAAACGATCAGAAACGGAGCCAAAACCCTAATTCCACCGCCGTAACTTTCTGTAACCATGATATCCCATCTTGGGGCCTGTTGCGGAGCTCCGCCGGAGGGGGCATCGATCACGGAGGGCTTCTACATCAACACCATAGCCCCTCCGATGAAGTGTGAGTAGTTTACCTCAGACCTATGGGTCCATAGTTAGTAGCTAGATGGCTTCTTCTCTCTTTTTGGATCTCAATACAATGTTCTCCCCCTCTCTTGTGGAGATCTATTCGATGTAATCTTATTTTTGCGGTGTGTTTGTTGATATCGATGAATTGTGGGTTTATGATCAAGTCTATCTATGAATAATATTTGAATCTTCTCTGAATTCTTTTATGTATGATTGGTTATCTTTGCAAGTCTCTTCGAATTATCAGTTTGGTTTGGCCTACTAGATTGATCTTTCTTGCAATGGGAGAAGTGCTTAGCTTTGGGTTCAATCTTGCGGTGTCCTTTCCCGGTGACAGTAAGGGCAGCAAGGCACGTATTGTATTGTTGCCATCGAGGATAACAAGATGGGGTTTTCTTCATATTGCATGAGTCTATCCCTCTACATCATGTCATCTTGCTTAAGGTGTTACTCTGTTTTTAACTTAATACTCTAGATGCATGCTGGATAGCGGTCGATGAGTCGAGTAATAGTAGTAGATGTAGGCAGGAGTCGGTCTACTTGTCTAGGACGTGATGCCTATATACATGATCATAACTAGATATTCTCATAATTATGCTCAATTCTGTCAATTGCTCAATAGTAATTTGTTTACCCACCGTAGAATACTTATGCTCTCGAGAGAAGCCACTAGTGAAATATATGGCCCCTGGGTCTATCTTTATCATATGAATCTCGTACTAATTAGTTATTTACTTTGCCTTTATTTTACTTTGCATATTTATCATAAAAATACCAAAAATATTATCTTATCATATCTATAAGATCTCACTCTCATAAGTGGCCCTATAGGGATTGACAACCCCTATTTGCGTTGGTTGCGAGGATTTATTTGTTTTGTGCGGGTGCGAGAGACTCGCGCGTAGCCTCCTACTGGATTGATACCTTGGTTCTCAAAAACTGAGGGAAATACTTACGCAACTTTGCTGCATCATCCCTTCCCCTTCGGGGAAAACCAACGCAGTGCTAAAAGAGGTAGCAAGAAGGATTTCTGGCGCCGTTGCCGGGGAGGTCTACGCAAAAGTCAACATACCAAGTACCCATCACATACCCTTATCTCCCGCATTACATTATTTGCCATTTGCCTCTCATTTTCCTCTCCCCCACTTCACCCTTGCCGTTTTATTTGCCCTCTCTCTCTCTATCCTCCCTCTCTTTCTCTATTTGCCTCTTTTTTCCCGCTTGTTTTTTGTTTGATTGTGTGTTAGTTTGCTTACTTGTTGTTATGGCTACTCCCTTATCTTCTCCGTTGTCTCCCAAGAATGAAATTCTAAATTTTAAGCAAAGGGAGGGTGAAAATCTAAAAGATGCTTGGTATAGAATTTGCAATGCTCAAAATAAATCTACTAGGAAGCAATCTACTACCATTTTCCTTCACAATTTTTATGTAGGCATTACTCCTTGGCACCGTTATGTTCTTGATACTATTAGTGGAGGGAACTTTTTGGGTAGCCATACTTTTGATTCTTATAATGCTATGTTAGATTTATTTGGCTCACCCCCTCTCTTGGTTAATGGAACTATATTAACTTTGGAGCATGTAATGCAAAGGCTTGAGATTATTGAAAATAAGGTTTCTACCATAGAGTTAATTGAAAATTTGGATAAAAAGATCCACAGCCTAATCTCTCAATATGGATCTAAAGTAGGAGTTACTTTGAAAGATATTAAACAAAAGGAACCCATAGTTAACGAGAAAATAAATCACGATTCCGTTAGGATCGATAAACTTGAGAATATTATTACCAACTTGGGAACTGCTTTTTCTTCCATAAAGAATACTCCGAGTCCCTCCACTAAAGTTGCCAAACTTATGTACGTTCCTAAAAATAAGGGTGAATCATCTAGTAAGGAAAATGCGGATCTCAAATCTATAAGTGTTCATCCCAATCTTTTTGTTATCATTAAGGAACCATTTGTTACAAATGAATTTTTCGATCTTGTGCCTAAAAAGTTGATAATTAATAAAAAGAAATAAATTCCTAAAGATGGTAGATGCCTCATTGAAGAATTTCCTACCAAAGATGGCAATACCTAGATATATTCTTGCTTGTTATGCATAGCTAGGGGCGTTAAACGATAACGCTTGTTGGGAGGCAACCCAATTTTATTTTTATTTCTTGCTTTTTTCTCCTGTTTAGTAATAAATAAATTATCTAGCCTCTGTTTTGGTTGTGTTTTTTGTTTTTAATTAGTGTTTGTGCCAAGTAGAACAGTTGGGAAGGCTTGGGGAAAGTCTTGTTGAACTTGCTGTAAAAAACAGAAACTTTAGCGCTCACGAGAACTGCTGTAATTTTTATTTGGAAAGTGTTATTTAGTTAATTCTTTTTGCAGATGATTAATAGATAAATTGCTCACGTCCAGCAATTTATTTTAGAATTTTTGGGTTCCAGATCTTGCGCTAGCTACAGATTACTACAGACTGTTCTGTTTTTGACAGATTCTGTTTTTCGTGTGTTGTTTGCTTATTTTGATGAATCTATGGCAAGTAAAATAGTTTATAAACCATAGAGAAGTTGGAATACAGTAGGTATAACACCCATATAAATAAATAATGAGTTCATTATAGTACCTTGAAGTGGTCTTTTGTTTTCTTTCGCTAACGGAGCTCACGAGATTTTCTACTTTAAGTTTTGTGTTGTGAAGTTTTCAAGTTTTGGGTAAAGATTTGATGGATTATGGAACACGGAGTGGCAAGAGCCTAAGCTTGCGGATGCCCATAGAACCCCCAAGATAATCTAAGGACACCTAAAAGCCAAATCTTGGGGATGCCCCGGAAGGCATCCCCTCTTTCGTCTACTTCTATTGGTAACTTTACTTGGAGCTATATTTTTATTCGCCACATGATATGTGTTTTGCTTGGAGCGTCTTGTATTATTTGAGTCTTTGCTTGTTAGTTTACCACAATCATCCTTGCTGTACACACCTTTTGAGATAGCCATACATGATTTGGAATTTGTTAGAATACTCTATGTGCTTCGCTTATATCTTTTGAGTTATATAATTTTGCTTTAGTGCTTCACCTATATCTTTTAGAGCACGGTGGTGGATTTGTTTTATAGAAACTGTTGATCTCTCATGCTTCACTTAGATTATTTTGAGAGTCTTGATAGCATGGTAATTTGCTTAAAATCCTAATATGCTTGGTATGCAAGATTAATAATAAAAATTTCTTATGAGTGTGTTGAATACTAAGAGAAGTTTGATGCTTGATGATTGTTTTGAGACATGGAGGTAATAATATCAAAGTCGTGCTAGTTGAGTAGTTGTGAAATTGAGAAATACTTGTGTTGAGGTTTGCAAGTCCCGTAGCATGCACGTATGGTAAATGTTATGCAACAAATTTGAAACATGAGGTGTTATTTGATTGTCTTCCTTATGAGTGGCGGTCGAGGACGAGCGATGGTCTTTTCCTACCAATCTATCCCCCTAGGAGCATGCGTGTAGTACCGAGGTTTTTGATGACTTGTAGATTTTTGCAATAAGTATGTGAGTTCTTTATGACTAATGTTGAGTCCATGGATTATACGCACTCTCACCCTTCCATCCTTGCTAGCCTCTTCGGTACCGTGCATTGCCCTTTCTCACATTGAGAGTTGGCGCAAACTTCGTCGGTGCATCCAAACCCCGTGATATGATACGCTCTTTCACACATAAACCTCCTTATATCTTCCTCAAAACAGCCACCATACCTACCTATTATGGCATTTCCATAGCCATTCCGAGATATATTGCCATGCAACTTTCCATCATTCCGTTCATCATGACACATTCATCATTGTCATATTGCTGAGCATGGTCATGTAGTTGACATAGTATTTGTGTCAAAGCCACCGTTCATAATTCTTTCATACATGTCACTCTTGGTCCATTGCATATCCCGGTACACCACCGGAGGCATTCATATAGATTCATCTTTGTTCTAGTATCAAGTTGTAATCATTGAGTTGTAAATAAATAGAAGTGTGATGATCATCATTTTCTAGAGCATCGTCCCAAGTGAGGAATATAAAAAAAGAGAAAGGCCATAAAAAATAGAGAAAAGGCCCAAAAAAGGAGAAAAGAAAAAAATGAGAGAAAAAGAGAGAAGGGACAATGTTGCTATCCTTTGCCACACTTGTGCTTCAAAGTAGCACCATGATCTTCATAGTAGAGAGTCTCTCATGTTATCACTTTCATATACTAGTGGGAATTTTTCATTATAGAACTTGGCTTGTATATTCCAACAATGGGCCTCCTCAAGTGCCCTAGGTGTTCATGAGCAAGCAAGTTGGATGCACACCCACTAGTTTCTTTTGTTGAGCTTTCATACATTTATAGCTCTAGTGCATCTGTTGCATGGCAATCCCTACTCCTTACATTAACATCAATCGGTGGACATCCCCATAGCACATTGATTAGCCTCGTTGATGTGAGACTTCCACTTTTTTTGTCTTCTCCACATAACCCCCCTCATTATATTCTATTCCACCTATAGTGCTATGTCCATGGCTCGTGCTCATATATTGCGTGAAAGTTTATAGGTTTGAGATTACTAAAGTATGAAACAATTGCTTGGCTTGTCATCGGGGTTGTGCATGATGATAGCATTCTTGTGTGACGAAAATGACACATGACTAAACCATATGATTTTGTAGGGATGAAATTTCTTTGGCCATGTTTTTGAGAAGACATAATTGCTTAGTTAGTATGCTTAAAGTATTATCATTCTTATGTCAATATGAACATTTGTCTTGAATCTTTCGGATCTGAATATTCATACCACAATTAAGAAGAATTACATTAAAATTATGCCAAGTAGCACTCCGCATCAAAAATTCTGTTTTTATCATTTACCTACTCGAGGACGAGCAGGAATTAAGCTTGGGGATGCTTGATACGTCTCCAACGTATCTATAATTTTTGATTGCTCCATGCTATATTATCTACTGTTTTGGACATTATTGGGCTTTATTATCCACTTTTATATTATTTTTGGGACTAACCTATTAACCGGAGGCCCAGCCCAGAATTGTTGTTTTTTGCCTATTTTAGGGTTTCGAAGAAAAGGAATATCAAACGGAGTCCAAACGGAATGAAACCTTCGGGAACGTGATTTTCTCATCGAATACAACTCAGGAGACTTGGAACCTACGTCAAGACACGTAACAGGAGGCCACAAGGTAGGGGCGCGCCTACCCCCCCCCAGGTGCGCCCTCCACCCTCGTGGGCCCCCTGTTGCTCCACCGATGTAGTTCTTCCTCCTATATATACCCACGTACCCCCAAACGATCAGAAATGGAGACAAAACCCTAATTCCACCGCCGTAACTTTTTGTATCCACGAGATCCCATCTTGGGGCCTATTCCGGAGCTCCGCCGGAGGGGGCATCGATCACGGAGGGCTTCTACATCAACACCATAGCCCCTCCAATGAAGTGTGAGTAGTTTACCTCAGACCTACGGATCCATAGTTAGTAGCTAGATGGCTTCTTCTCTCTTTTTGGATCTCAATACAATGTTCTCCCCCTCTCTTGTGGAGATCTATTCGATGTAATCTTCTTTTTGTGGTGTGTTTGTTGAGACCGATGAATTGTGGGTTTATGATCAAGTCTATCTATGAATAATATTTGAATCTTCTCTGAATTCTTTTATGTATGATTGGTTATCTTTGCAAGTCTCTTCGAATTATTAGTTTGGTTTGGCCTACTAGATTGATCTTTCTTGCAATGGGAGAAGTGCTTAGCTTTGGGTTCAATCTTGCGGTGTCCTTTCCCGGTGATAGTAAGGGCAGCAAGGCACGTATTGTATTGTTGCCATCGAGGATAACAAGATGGGGTTTTCTTCATATTGCATGAGTCTATCCCTCTACATCATGTCATTTTGCTTAAGGCGTTACTCTGTTTTTAACTTAATACTCTAGATGCATGCTGGATAGTGGTCGATGAGTGGAGTAATAGTAGTAGATGCAGGCAGGAGTCGGTCTACTTGTCTCGGACATGATGCCTATATACATGATCATAACTAGATATTCTCATAACTATGCTCAATTCTGTCAATTGCTCAACAGTAATTTGTTTACCCACCATAGAATACTTATGCTCTCGAGAGAAGCCACTAGTGAAACCTATGGCCCCCGGGTCTATCTTTATCATATCAATCTCCTACTACTTAGTTATTTAATTTGCTATTTACTTTGCCTTTATGTTACTTTGCATCTTTATCATAAAAATACCAAAAATATTATCTTATCATATCTATCAGATCTCACTCTCGTAAGTGTCCCTATAGGGATTGACAACCCCTATTTGCGTTGGTTGCGAGGATTTATTTGTTTTGTGCAGGTGCGAGGGACTCGCGCGTAGCCTCCTACTGGATTGATACCTTGGTTCTCAAAAACTGAGGGAAATACTTACGCTACTTTGCTGCACCATCCCTTCCTCTTTGGGGAAAACCAACGCAGTGCTAAAAGAGATAACATTCGGTCGTGCATGTGAAAGGCAATAATGATGATTATATGATGAACTTATTGAGATGAGAAAAGCTGGTATGAACTCGACCTCTCTTGTTTTCGTAAATATGATTAGTTCATCGTTCCTGATTCAGCCTATTATGAATAAACATGTTTGCAATGACAACTAGAGATCATAGTTCTTGTGCCATGCTTGATTAGCTAGGAGCTTATAATGGTTTACCTTGCGTGCCAACATGCTATTAAAATGGTTATGATGTGGTATGATAGGGTGGTATCCTCCTCTGAATGATTTAAGTGATTTGACTTGGCGCATGTTCACGCATGTAGTTGAAACAAAATCAACATAGCCTTCACGATATTTATGTTCATGGTGGATTATATCCTACTCATGCTTGCATTCGGTGTTGATTAATTTTAATGCATGTTCATGACTGTTGTCGTTCTCTAGCTGGTCGCTTCCCAATCTTTTGCTAGCCTTCACCTGTACTAAGCGGGAATACTGCTTGTGCATCCAACTCCATAAACCCCAAAGTTATTCCATATGAGTTCACCATACCTACCTATATAAGGTATCTACCTGCCGTTCCAAGTAAATTTGTATGTGCCAAACTCTAAACCTTCAAATTAATATCCTATTTTGTATGCTCAAATAGCTCATGTATCAACTAGGGGTGTCCGTATCTTCCATGTTAGGCGGGTTATTCTCAAGAGGAGTGGACTCCGCTGCTCAGTCACGAGAAAGTGGCTGGTCACCGGGATGCCCAGTCCCATGCTTTATGCAAATCAAATCAAAATAATTGCAAACAAAACTCCCCTGGGACTCTTGTTAGTTGGAGGCACTCGTTGTTTCGAGCAAGCCACGAATTGATGCTTGTTGGTGGAAGGGGGAGTATAAACTTTACCATTATGTTTGGGAACCGCCTATAATGTGTGTAGCATGGAAGATATCGCCATCTCTTGGTTGTTATGTTGACCATGAAAGTATACCGCACAAAATATTATTCACCTCTATTTCAAAACCGAGCTCTGGCACCTCTACAAATCCCTGCTTCCCTCTGTGAAGGGCCTATCTATTTATTTTCATGCTGAGTCATCATCCTCTTATTAAAAAGCACCAGTTGGAGAGCATCGTTGTCATTTGCATTCATTACTGTTAGTTTACATTGAGTATGACTTGACTGGATCTCTTTTACCATGAATTACAATGTCTAGTCAGTCCTTGATCTTTAAAGGTGCTCTGCATTTATGTTTTGCAGTCTCAGAAAGGGCTAGCGAGATACCATCTTGTCATATCATATTATGGTTGTTTTGAGAAAGTGTTGTCATCCGAGATTTATTATTATTGCTCGCTAGTTGATTATGCCACTGATATGAGTAAACTTGAGACCTAAGTGTTATTGTGAATGTAGTTAGTCATAATATTTGCTGAAAACTTGAATGCTGGCTTTACATATTTACAACAACAAGAGCAAACAGAGTTTGTAAAAGTTTTTCTTTGTCACTTTCAGTTTATCAACTGAATTGCTTGAGGACAAGCAAGGGTTTAAGCTTGGGGGAGGTGATACATCTCTGTCGTATCTACTTTTCCAAACACTTTGCCCTTGTTTTGGACTCTAACTTGCATGATTTGAATGGAACTAACCCGGACTCACGCTGTTTTCAGCAGAATTACCATGGTGTTATTTATGTGCAGAAACAAAAGTTCTTGGAATGACCTGAAACTTCACGGAACAACTTTTCGGAAATAATAAAAAATCCTTGCAAAAGATGAAGGCCAGGGGGGCGACCACCTGTCCACGAGGGTGGGGCGCGCGCCTGCCCCGCTAGGGCGCGCCCCCTACCTCGTGGGCCCCCTAGAGCTCCTCCGACCTCAACTCCAACTCTATATATTTGGTTTCGGGGAGAAAAAAATCAGAGAGAAGAATTCATCGTGTTTTACGATACGGAGCTGCCGCCAAGCCCTAAAACCTCTCGGGAGGGCTGATCTGGAGTCCGTTCGGGGCTTCGGAGAGGGGAATCCGTCGCCATCGTCATCATCAACCATCCTCCATCACCAATTTCATGATGCTCACCGCCGTGCGTGAGTAATTCCATCGTATGCTTGCTGGACAGTGATGGGTTGGATGGGATCTATCTTGTAATCGAGTTAGTTTTGTTAGGGTTTGATCCCTAGTATCCACTATGTTCTGAGATTGATGTTGCTATGACTTTTTTATGCTTAATGCTTGTCACTAGGGCCCGAGTGCCATGATTTCATATCTGAACCTATTATGTTTTCATCAATATATGAGAGTTCTTAATCCTATCTTGCAAGTCTATAGTCACCTATTATGTGTTATGATCCGTTAACCCCGAAGTGACAATAATCGGGATACTTACCGGTGATGACCGTAGTTTGAGGAGTTCATGTATTCACTATGTGTTAATGCTTTGTTCCGTTCTCTATTAAAAGGAGGCCTTAATATCCCTTAGTTTCTGTTAGGACCCCGCTGCCACGGGAGGGTAGGACAAAAGATGTCATGCAAGTTCTTTTCCATAAGCATGTATGACTATATTCAGAATACATGCCTACATTACATTGATGAACTGGAGCTAGTTCTGTGTCACCCTAGGTTATGATTGTTACATGATGAACCGCATCCGGCATAATTCTCCATCACCGATCCATTGCCTACGAGCTTTCCATATATTGTTCTTCGCTTATTTACTTTTCCGTTGGTATTGCTATCATCACTACAAAATACCAAAAACATTACTTTTGCTATCGTTACCTTTTACTATCGTTACCACTAATATCATATTACTTTGCTACTAAACACTTTGCTGCAGATATTAAGTTCCCAGGTGACGTTGAATGGACAACTCAGCTGCTAACACTTGAGAATGTTCTTTGGCTCCCCTTGTGTCGAATCAATAAATTTGGGTTGAATACTCTACCCTCGAAAACTGTTGCGATCCCCTATACTTGTGGGTTATCATCCCTCGGTCACTAGCTTTTCGGCATCGATCTTCCCCCAATGCACCTTTGCGAGGGCGAAGGCCATTCGCGCTCCTTCTATACAGACCGACCGCTTGATGACGTCAAGCCGAGGGCAAGCGCTTACAAGCCGCCTCACGAGCCCGAAGTAGCTGCTTGGAATCGGCTCGGCAGGCCATAGCCAGATAACCATATCTTTCATGGCTAGTTCTGCCGCCTTATGCAGTTCGATCAACTGTTTCAGTTGATCGGCAAAAGGCATCAGATAATTCGGTGCCACATACTGCGACAAAAAGAGCTTATCGGCGGTGTTCCTTCCTTCGGCTCGGTAGAAGTGAGCGGCATCTGATGTACTATGAGGTAGCTCGGCAAATACACTTGAGAAGTCCGGATTCACAATCAGAAACATAGTTTTCCCTTCAAATACTTGCTTTACATGGGAAAAGCCTTACCTACCGTGATCTTCCTCGCCTCTTGGATCCCCTGCAGGGCGCTTTGGGTTTCCCCCCGGGCGTTGCTCGTGGCTTGATGCGCCTTGGTGAGTTCGGACTCTTTCTCCGTTACATTCTGCTCCAAGGCCTCGCATTTACTTACGGCCTCTTGCAGCTCCTTCTCAGCTTTAATAACTCTGGCTTCGTGTTTCTCACGAAGAGTCTGCTCCATGGCCGCCTTTTTTCGGCCTCGGCAACGGCCCTTTTGAGGGCCTCAACTTTGGTCATAACCCCTAGCACAAGTTATGCGGATTATTTCATACTGAACATTTATTTCACAATAAATGTGGGCAATGCTTGTGCATACCTTGTTTATCCCTCAACTGCATTTTTAATTGGCCAATTTCCTCTATGGCCCGCTCCAGACTTTGATTCAGTCCGGAGATCTCCGCAGTATGAGAGGCAGCAGCCACTATAGGTATCTGCTTGGAACAGAAGAGAAATCAATATCACTCAATGAGTCTTCCTGTGATCATCAATGCGATCCCCTGTCCGGTTCCTTCTTTCACCAAACAGGGTATAAGGGGCTACTATCTATACTATGAAACTCTTCGGCAACTTATAAAACATACCTCAAAGCCTCTTATAAGGCTGATACAGGCTTCGTTCAGTCCACTCTCGGTTGACTGAATCTTCTCAATCACCGCACCCATAAGGGCACGGTGTTCGTCAACAATGGAGGCGTCTCGTAACACCACCAACAAAGCATCTGACACCTCTAGATGGACAGAGGTCGCCGGCGGAACAGGCACGCCCCCTCCAGCCGAAGGAGGTTGCCTTCTTGATTCTGGAGCCGTATAAACCTCTGGAATCACATCCGGTGAGGAGCCGAGCTCAGGGTCGCCCCCGATGTCAGACCCTATGGGAATCTTTTCCCCCACATGTCCGGCCCCTGCGGTTTGACCTCCAGGCGCCGCCTTCACGGTTTCTCCCATTCCTCCTTGGCCGTGGTCCTTCTGGGACGAAGCCTCGGTGTTATGCACTGCTACCTCTTGAGCACTATGTTGGTTTTCCCCGAAGAGGAAGGGATGATGCAGCAAAGTAGCGTAAGTATTTCCCTCAGTTTTTGAGAACCAAGGTATCAATCCATTAGGAGGCTACGTGCCAGTCCCTCGTACCCGCACAAAACAAATAAATCCTCACAACCAACGCGATAAGGGGTTGTCAATCCCTACACGGCCACTTACGAGAGTGAGATCTGATAGATATGATAAGATAATATTTTTGGTATTTTTATGATAAAGATGCAAAGTAAAATAAAAGCAAAGTAAAAGCAAAGGAAATAACTAAGTATTGGGAGATTAATATGATGAAGATAGACCCGGGGGCCATAGGTTTCACTAGTGGCTTCTCTCGAGAGCATAAGTATTCTACGGTGGGTGAACAAATTACTATTGAGCAATTGACAGAATTGAGCATAGTTATGAGAATATGTAAGTATGATCATGTATATAGGCATCACGTCCGAGACAAGTAGACCGACTCCTGCCTGCATCTACTACTATTACTCCACTCATCGACCGCTATCCAGCATGCATCTAGAGTATTAAGTTAATGAAAACAGAGTAACGCCTTAAGCAAGATGAAATGATGTAGAGGGATAAACTCATGAAATATGATGAAAACCCCATCTTGTTATCCTCGATGGCAACAATACAATACGTGCCTTGCTGCCCCTACTATCACTGGGAAAGGACACCGCAAGATTGAACCCAAAGCTAAGCACTTCTCCCATTGCAAGAAAGATCAATCTAGTAGGCCAAACCAAACTGATAATTCGAAGAGACTTGCAAAGATAACCAATCATACATAAAAGAATTCAGAGATGATTCAAATATTGTTCATAGATAGACTTGATCATAAACCCACAATTCATCGGTCTCAACAAACACACCGCAAAAAGAAGATTACATCGAATAGTTCTCCACAAGACAGGGGGAGAACATTGTATTGAGATCCAAAAAGAGAGAAGAAGCCATCTAGCTACTAACTATGGACCCATAGGTCTGAGGTAAACTACTCACACTTCATCGGAGGGGCTATGGTGATGATGTAGAAGCCCTCCGTGATCGATGCCCCCTCCGGCGGAGCTTCGGAATAGGCCCCAAGATGGGATCTCGTGGATACAGAAAGTTACGGCAGCGGAATTAGAGTTTTGGCTCCGTATCTGGTCGTTTGGGGGTACGTAGGTAAATATAGGAGGAAGAAGTACGTCAGTGGAGCAACAGAGGGCCCATGAGGGTGGAGGGCGCGCCTGGGGGGTAGGCGCGCCCCCTACCTCGTGGCCTCCTCTTTTGTGTCTTGACATAGGGTCCAAGTCTCCTTGGTCTTGTTCGTTGAGAAAATCACGTTCCCGAAGGTTTCATTCCGTTTGGACTCCGTTTGATATTCCTTTTCTTCGAAACCCTAAAACAGGCAAAAAATAGCAATTCTGGGCTGGGCCTCCGGTTAATAGGTTAGTCCCAAAAATAATATAAAAGTGGATAATAAATCCCAATAATGTCCAAAACAGTAGATAATATAGCATGGAGAAATCGAAAATTATAGATACGTTGGAGACGTATCAAGCATCTCCAAGCTTAATTCCTGCTCGTCCTCGAGTAGGTAAATGATAAAAACAGAATTTTTGATGCGGAGTGCTACTTGGCATAATTTTAATGTAATTCTTCTTAATTGTGTTATGAATATTCAGATCCGAAAGATTCAAGATAAAAGTTTAATATTGACATAAAAATAATAATACTTCAAGCATACTAACAAAGCAATCATGTCTTCTCAAAATAACATGGCCAAAGAAAGTTATCCGTACAAAATCATATAGTCTGGCTATGCTCCATCTTCACCACACAAAATATTTAAATCATGCACAACCCCGATGACAAGCCAAGAAATTGTTTCATACTTTTGGTGTTCTCAAACTTTTTCAATCTTCACGCAATACATGAGCGTGAGCCATGGATATAGCACTATAAGTGGAATAGAATGGTGGTTGTGGAGAAGACAAAAAGGGAGAAGATAGTCTCACATCAACTAGGCGCATCAACAGGCTATGGAGATGCCCATCAATAGATATCAATGTGAGTGAGTAGGTATTGCCATGCAATGGATGCACTAGAGCTATAGGTATATGAAAGCTCAACAAAAGAAAGTAAGTGGTTGTGCATCCAACTTGCTTGCTCATGAAGACCTAGGGCATTTTGAGGAAGCCCATCATTGGAATATACAAGCCAAGTTCTATAATGAAAAATTCCCACTAGTATATGAAAGTGATAACATAGGAGACTCTATATCATGAATATCATGGTGCTACTTTGAAGCACAAGTGTGGTAAAAGGATACTAACATTGTCCCTTCTCTCTTCTTCTCTCAAATTCTTTTTTTTCTCTTTTTTTTATTTGGGCCTTTTCTCCTCTTTTTTATGGCCTCTTTTCTTTCTCTTTTTTTTCGTCCGGAGTCTCATCCCGGCTTGTGGGGGAATCGTAGTCTCCATCATCCTTTCCTCACTGGGACAATGCTCTAATAATGATGATCATCACACTTTTATTTTTCTTACAACTCAACAATTACAACTCGATACTTAGAACAAAATATAACTCTATATGAATGCCGCCGGCAGTGTACCGGGATGTGCAATGAATCAGGAGTGACACGTATGAAAGAATTATTAATGGTGGCTTTGCCACAAATACGATGTCAACTACATGATCATGCTAAGTAATATGACAATGATGGAGTGTGTCATAATAAACAGAACAGTGGAAAGTTGCATGGAAATATATCTCGGAATGGCTATGGAAATGCCATAATAGGTAGGTATGGTGGCTGTTTTGAGGAAGGTATATGGTGGGTGTATGATACCGGCAAAAGGTGCGCGGTATTAGAGAGGCTAGCAGAGGTGGAAGGGTGAGAAAAGTGCATATAATCCATGGACTCAACATTAGTCATAAAAAACTCATATACTTATTGCAAAAATCTACAAGTTATCAAAGCAAAGTATTACGTGCATGCTCCTAGGGGGATAGATTGGTAGGAAAAGACCATCTCTCATCCCCGACCGCCACTCATAAGAAGACAATCAAAAAATAAATCATGCTCCGACTTCATCACATAATGGTTCACCATACGTGCATGCTATGGGAATCACAAACTTTAACATAAGTATTTCTCAATTTCACAACTACTCAACTAGCATAACTCTAATATCACCATCTTCATATCTCAAAACAATTATCAAGCATCAAACTTCTCATAGCATTCAACACACTCATAAGGAAGTTCTTTTACTATTATTGAATTCCAAGAATATTAGGATTATTTAAGCAAATTACCATGCTATTTAAGACTCTCAAAATAATCTAAGTGAAGCATGAGAGACCAATAGTTTCTATAAAACAAATCCACCACCGTGCTCTAAAAGATATAAGTGAAGTACTAGAGCAAAACTATATAACTCAAATGATATAAGTGAAGCACATAGAGTATTCTAACAAATTCCAAATCATGTATGGCTCTCTCAAAAGTTGTGTACATCAAGGATGATTGTGGTAAACTAAAAATTAAAGACTCAAATCATACTAGACGCTCCAAGCAAAACACATATCATGTGGCGAATAAAAATATAGCTCCAAGTAAAGTTACCGATAGAAGTAGACGAAAGAGGGGATGCCTTCCGGGGTATACCCAAGATTTGGCTTTTAGGTGTCCTTAGATTATCTTGGGGGTGCCATGGGCATACCCAAGGTTAGGTTCTTGCCACTCCTTGTTCCATAATCCATCAAATCTTTACCCAAAACTTGAAAACTTCACAACACAAAACTCAAAGTAGAAAATCTTGTGAGCTCCGTTAGCGAAAGAAAACAAAAGGCCACTTCAAGGTACTGTAATGAACTCATTATTTATTTATATTGGTGTTAAACCTAATGTATTCCAACATCTCTATGTTTTATAAACTATTTTACTAGCCTTAGATTCATCAAAATAAGCAAACAACACACGAAAAACATAATCTGTCAAAAACAGAACAGTCTGTAGTAATATGTAGCTAGCGCAAGATATGAAACCACAATAATTCTAAAATAAATTGCTGGACGTGAGGAATTTATATATTAATCATCTTCAAAAAGAATTAACTAAATAGAAGTTTCCAAATAAAAATGGCAGCAGTTCTCGTGAGCCCTAAAGTTTCTGTTTTTTACAGCAAGATTAACAAGACTTTCCCCAAGTCTTCCCAACGGTTCTACTTGGCACAAACACTAATTAAACACAAAAAAACACAACCAAAAGAGAGGCTAGATAAATTATTTATTACTAAACAGGATAAAAAAATCAAGGAATAAAAATAAAATTGGGTTGCCTCCCAACAAGCGCTATCGTTTAACGTCCCTAGCTAGGCATAACAAACAAGGATAGATCTAGGTATTGCCATCTTTGGTATGCAATCCATAAGTGGCTCTCATAATAGATTCATAAGGTAATTTAATTTAATTTCTAGGAAAGTGTTCCATGCATTTCCTTAATGGAAATTGGAATCTAATATTTCCTTCCTTCATATCAATAATTGCACCAATCGTTCTAAGGAAAGGTCTACCAAGAATAATGGGACATGAAGGATTGCAATCTATGCCAAGAACAATAAAATCTACGGGCACATAATTCCTATTTGCAACAATAAGAACATCATTAATTCTTCCCATAGGTTTCTTAATAGTGGAATCCGCAAGGTGCAAGTTTAGAGAGCAATCATCAAAATCACGGAAACCTAACAAATCACACAAAGTCTTTGGAATCGTGGAAACACTGGTACCCAAATCACATAAAGCATAGAATTCATGATCTTTAATTTTTATTTTAATAGTTGGTTCCCACTCATCATAGAGTTTTCTAGGTATATAAACTTCCAATTCAAGTTTTTCCTCATAATATTGCATTAAGGCATCAACGATATGTTTAGTAAACACTTTATTTTGACTATAAGCGTGAGGAGAATTTAGCACAGATTGCAATAAGGAAATACAATCAATCAAAGAGCAATTTTCATAGTTAAATTCCTTGAAATCCATAATAGTGGGTTTAGCAACATCTAGGGTTTCAATTTCTTCAATCCAACTTTTATCAATTTTAACATCAAGATCAAAAAATTCCGAATTCTTGGAACGCCTTCTAGGTAAAGGTGGATCATATTCAGTCCCATCATTATCAAGATTCATATTGCAAAACAAAGATTTAATAAGGGACACATCAATAACTTTTAGATCTTCATCTTTATTTTGATAGGAACTAGAAGAACACACTCTTATAAAGGCATTTTTCTTAGCACGCATCCTAGCGGTTCTTTCTTTGCACTCATCAATGGAAATTCTCATGGCTTTGAGAGACTCATTGATATCATGCTTAGGTGGAATAGATCTAAGTTTCAAAGAATCAACATCAAGAGAAATTCTATCAACGTTGCTAGCCAACTCATCAATCTTAAGTAATTTTTCTTCAATCAAAGCATTGAAATTCTTTTGCAAAGTAATAAATTCTTTAATATTAGATTCAAAATCAGAGGGCATCTTATTATAATTTCCGTAAGAATTGTTGTAGGAATTACCATAATTATTAGAGGGATTACTAGGATAAGGCCTAGGATTAAAATTTCCTCTATACGCGTTGTTACCAAAATTGTTCCTACCAACAAAATTCACATCCATAGATTCATTATTATTCTCAATCAAAGTAGACAAGGGCATATCATTAGGATCAGAAGAAACACTCTCGCTAGTAAATAATTTCATAAGTTCATCCATCTTTCCACTCAAAACATTAATTTCTTCTATCGCATGCACCTTTTTATTAGTAGATCTTTCAGTATGCCATTGAGAATAATTAACCGTAATATTATCTAGGAGTTTAATAGCTTCTCCTAAAGTGATTTCCATAAAAGTGCCTCCCGCGGCCGAATCTAAAAGATTTCTAGAAGCAAAATTCAATATGGCATAAAAATTTTGTTTAATCATCCACAAATTTAAACCATGAGTAGGGCAATTACGTATCATTAGTTTCATTCTCTCCCAAGCTTGTGCAACATGTTCATGATCAAGTTGTTTAAAATTCATAATATCGTTTCTAAGAGAGATGATATTAGCGAGAGGAAAATACTTAGAGATAAAAGCATCTTTGCACTTGTTCCATGAATCAATACTATTTTTAGGCAAAGACGAAAACCAATCTTTAGCACGATCTCTAAGCGAAAAAGGGAATAGCTTCAATTTAACAATATCATTATCCACATCTTTCTTCTTTTGAATATCACACAAATCAACGAAGCTATTTAGATGGGTAGCGGCATCTTCACTAGGAAGGCCGAAAAATGGATCTTTCATGACAAGATTCAGCAAAGCAGTATTAATTTCAAAAGATTCAGCATCGGTAAGAGGAGCAATCGGAGTGCTAATAAAATCATTATTGTTGGTATTGGTGAAGTCACACAATTTAGTGTTATCTTGAGCCATCGTGACAAGCAAACAAACTAACACACAAGCAAACAAAAAGCAGGAGGGCAAAAAGAGGCAAATAGAGAAAGAGAGGGAGGATAGAGAGAGAGGGCGAATAAAACGGCAAGGGTGAAGTGGGGGAGAGGAAAACGAGAGGCAAATGGCAAATAATGTAATGCGGGAGATAAGGGTATGTGATGGGTACTTGGTATATTGACTTTTGCGTAGACCTCCCCGACAACGGCGCCAGAAATCCTTCTTGCTACCTCTTGAGCACTGCGTTGGTTTTCCCGAAGAGGAAGGGATGATGCAGCAAAGTAGCGTAAGTATTTCCCTCGGTTTTTTAGAACCAAGGTATCAATCCAGTAGGAGGCTACGCGCCAGTCCCTCGTACCTGCACAAAACAAATAAATCCTCGCAACCAACGCGATAAGGGGTTGTCAATCCCTACACGGCCAATTACGAGAGTGAGATCTGATAGATATGATAAGATAATATTTTTGGTATTTTTATGATAAAGATGCAAAGTAAAATAAAAGCAAAGTAAAAGTAAAGGAAATAAATAAGTATTGGGAGATTAATATGATGAAGATAGTCCCGGGGGCCATAGGTTTCACTAGTGGCTTCTCTCGAGAGCATAAGTATTCTACGGTGGGTGAACAAATTACTGTTGAGCAATTGACAGAATTGAGCATAGTTATGAGAATATCTAGGTATGATCATGTATATAGGCATCACGTCCGAGACAAGTAGACCGACTCCTGCCTGCATCTACTACTATTACTCCACTCATCGACCACTATCCAGCATGCATCTAGAGTATTAAGTTAATGAAAACAGAGTAACGCCTTAAGCAAGATGACATGATGTAGAGGGATAAACTCATGCAATATGATGAAAACCCCATCTTGTTATCCTGGATGGCAACAATACAATACGTGCCTTGCTGCCCCTACTCTCACTGGGAAAGGACAACGCAAGATTGAACCCAAAGCTAAGCACTTCTCCCATTGCAAGAAAGATCAATCTAGTAGTCCAAACCAAACTGATAATTCGAAGAGACTTGCAAAGATAACCAATCATACATAAAAGAATTCAGAGAAGATTCAAATATTGTTCATAGATAGACTTCATCATAAACCCACAATTCATCGTTCTCAACAAACACACTGCAAAAATAAGATTACATCGAATAGTTCTCCACAAGAGAGGGGGAGAACATTGTATTGAGATCCAAAAAGAGAGAAGAAGCCATCTAGCTACTATCTATGGACCCGTAGGTCTGAGGTAAACTACTCACACTTCATCGGAGGGGCTATGGTGATGATGTAGAAGCCCTCCGTGATCGATGCCCCCTCCGGCGGAGCTCCGGAACAGGCCCCAAGATGGTATCTCGTGGATAGAGAAAGTTACGGCGGTGGAATTAGGGTTTTGGCTCCGTATCTGATCGTTTGGGGGTACGTAGGTATATATAGGAGGAAGGAGTACGTCGGTGGAGCAATAGGGGGCCCACGAGGGTGGAGGGCGTGCCTGGGGGGGTAAGCGCCCCCCTACCTCGTGGCCTCCTCTTTTGTGTCTTGACGTAGGGTCCAAGTCTCCTGGGTCTTGTTCGTTGACAAAATCACGTTCCCGATGGTTTCATTCCGTTTGGACTCCGTTTGATATTCCTTTTCTTCGAAACCCTAAAACAGGCAAAAAACAGCAATTCTGGGCTAGGCCTCCGATTAATAGGTTAGTCCAAAAATAATATAAAAGTGGATAATAAAGCCCAATAATGTCCAAAACAGTAGATAATATAGCACGGAGCATTCAAAAATTATAGATACGTTGGAGATGTATCATGCACTTGTTTGGATGAAGGGGCCTTTTGGGGCGTCCCACTCTCCATAGCATTCGAGCTCAGCAGGTCCTGTGATGAGGATTGTTTGGTACGGGACCTCATCGGACTTCCAAAAAATATGGCTTAAGGTTAAAATACTAAGCCACGATGAGTCCGGACGCTTAAACGTACCCAGATTTTATATACTTACGAGTTGACCAGGGGCTGGGCCCTGGGATCCCATGCCAGGCCGCTGTCGGCGGCGGCAGTGGACTCCTCCGGAAGAGAAGCCATTCCCCTTTTGGGCAGTTCGGCCTCCAAGGGTGTGGAGCCCATCCTCTTCCTCCTTCCCCCCGCAGGGGATTCATCTTCCTCCTCCTTTTTATCCTCTTCGGAGGCGGAACGGGCATCAGAGCCTTCGGGTATTGTGTCCAAAGTGCCGCGACGATGAAGGCCGCCCCGGGTATTTTTGGCCTCCTTTTCGGCCGTCTTCTTCGGCACCTTGTAGGGCGCCGGGACCAGCATCTTTGTTAGAAGTGGGATGGCCGGGTCTTCGGGCAATGGGGCCGGACAATGGATCCGCTCCGCCTTCTTCGTCCAGCTCTGGGGGAGTTGAATAAACATGCGTTAAGCGCTTCCTTTGGGTCATGCGGATAGAAAAGTCTGATAAACTCACCGAACTTGCAGGGCAGGACAGTTGGTACCCGCGGTCTTCAGCGGAGTCCGGCCAAGATTTGCTGGACTTGAAAAGCACCTTCCAAATGTCCTCGTGCGAGGAGCCGAAGAACCTTCACAAAGTTTGGTGCCTGGCCGGATCGAAATCCCATAGATTGCAAGTCCGTTGTTGACAAGGCAGTATCTGGCGGACTAATATCACCTGGACTACATTGACAAGTTCAATGTTCTTATCTCCCATATCTTTAACGCGCGTCTGAAGCACCGATAGTTTGTCGGACGAGGACCAGTCCAGGCCTTTCTTGATCCAGGATGTAAGCCGCAGAGGGGCACCGGATCGCAACTCGGGAGAGGCGTCCCATTCCTTGCCGCACGGCTCAGTGATGTAAAACCACTGCTGTTGCCACTCCTTGATAGAATCATTAAAGGTTCCCGTTGGCATACGTCGTTGGGCATCTTGCTACCATAGCGCCCCCGCACTCGGCGTGCTCGCCGCCCACCACCTTGGGCTTCACATTAAAAACCTTCAGCCATAAACCGAAGTGCGGCAAAATACGGAGAAAAGCCTCGCACACGACAATGAATGTCGATATGTTGGGGAAGGAATTAGGGGACAGATCGTGAAGATCGATCCCATGATAATACATGATGCCATAGACGAACGGGTGGAGGGGAAACCCTAGCCCGCGGACAAAGTGAGGGAGGAATACAACCCTCTCGTGGGGTTCCAGAGTAGCGATGATCTGTCCCGCCGTCGGGAGACGGTGGATGATTTTCTTGACCAGATACCCAGCCTCCTGAAGCTTTTTGATATCCTTCTCTCGGACAGTAGAGGCCATCCATTTGCCTCCTGCTCCGGATCCGGGCATCTTTTGAAGACCTTTTGTGGGTAGAGAAGGTGAACGCTTGGGCACTGGAGCCTGAGCAGAATGGAATGAATCGGGAAGAGGGCGTGGGTGAAAAGAGTGAATCCTAATCCCTTTATAAGGGCGGAAGAGGCGATGCGCCTCCCCACTCGTCTGGTAAAACCTCTTATTCCCCAAGCGACATAATTGATGGCACGGTTGGGTTACCCGCATCCGTATTGATGAGAATCCCATGATAAGGGGACACGATCTCTGCTTCGACAAGACGTGCCAAGGAAACCACCTCGCGATGTGTGCAGTAGCTGGTTGAGAAAAATGGTTCGAATAATGACCGGGCCATGGCGTGATGTCGTGCTGTCAAACATGTCAGCAGATTAGATTTGTGGAAATATTACTCTCTCTACGGTGGTATGTGGAACTTGTTTTGCAGAGCCGGACACTATCCTTGTGTTCAAAATATTCTATGGAGTATTCGGAGGAGGAACCCGCCTTGCAATGCCGAAGACAAAACTGCGCGCCGGACTCATCGTCATTGAAGCCTGGTTCAGGGGCTACTGAGGGAGTCCTGGATTAGGGGGTCTCCGGAGAGCCGGACTATATCCTTTGGCCGGACTGTTGGACTATAAAGATACAAGATTGAAGACTTCGTCCCGTGGACGGATGGTACTTTCCTTAACGTAGAAGGCAAGCTTGGCAATACGGATATGTAGATCTCCTCCCTTGTAACTGACTCTGTGTAACCCTAGCCCCCTCCGGTGTCTATATAAACTGGAGGGTTTGGTCCGTAGGACAACAGACAATCATACCATAGGCTAGCTTCTAAGGTTTAGCCTCTACGATCTCGTGGTAGACCAACTCCTGTAATACACATATCATCAAGAACAATCAAGCAGGATGTAGGGTATTACCTCCATCAAGAGGGCCCGAACCTAGGTACACATCGTGTCCCCTGCCTCCTGTTACCATCCGCCTTAGACGCACAGTTCGGGACCCCCTACCTGAGATCTACTGGTTTTGACACCGACAGGGAGAAAAGCCACAAGTGGTAGTACCGCTTATAGGAGGTAGTACCGTTGTAACCACTGTTCGCACTACCGCTCGTGGCTGGGACCTCGATTTTTCGTGTTGGGTTCTACGGTGGTGCCGTCGGGTTACTGCCGTGCTACTCGTTTGTCCCTAAAAAATGGGCGGTTGTATCAGCGGTAGTTGGGGCAGTAGTACCGCCTATAGGCGGTAGTTCCGCTCCTACTACCGTGGCTACCACCGCCCGTTCCTCTGCTTTTTTCCCTGTTCTTCCTTCTCGTGTGTAGCCTGTAAGGAGTGGTATTACCGCTCGTAGGAGCGGTAGTACCGCTCGTTTGCGGGCTGTGAGATGCAGAACGGTTGGATTTGTCCCCCCCCCCACCACTCTAAAAGGGGGTCTTCTTCCCCAAGAAGACTCACCCCTTCCTACCCTAACTCCATTGTTGCTCCAAAGCTCATTTTTGCCCAATCTCTCTCCCTAGCCAATCAAACTTTTTGATTTTCTAGGGATTGGTTGGGAAGGCCCAGATCTACACTTCCACCAAGAGAAATTTGATTTCCCCCACTAATCCATTGCAGATCTTGTTACTCTTGGGTGTTTGAGCACCCTAGACAGTTGAGGTCACCTTGGAGCCACATTCCATTGTGGTGAAGCTCTATGGTGTTGTTGGGAGCCTCCAATCAAGTTGTGGAGATTGCCCCAACCTTGTTTGTAAAGGTTCGGTCGCCGCCTTCAAGGGCACCACTAGTGGAATCATGGCATCTCGCATTGTGTGAGGGCGTGAGGAGAATACGGTGGCCCAAGTGGCTTCTTGGGGAGCATTGTGCCTCCACGCCGCTCCAACGGAGACGTACTTCCCCTCAAAGGGAAGGAACTTCGGTAACACATGCTTGTCTCCACCGGCTCCACTTGTGGTTATCTCTTACCTTTACTTTGTGCAAGCTATTGTTGTGTTGTATCCTTTGCTTGCTCTTGTTGTGGTCATTGCTAGCATCATCTAGGTTGCTCACCTAGTTGCACATCTAGAAAACCTATTTTGTTGCTAACCCTAATTTGTTAAGAAAGGTTAAATTTTGGTAGTTGTCTGTTCACCCCCCCCCTAGTCAACCATATCGATCCTTTCATTTGTGCTAGACACTATTACCGGAGGGAATTTCTTGAGTAGTCACCCTATGGATGCTTTAAATGCTATGGGAAATTTAGTGGGATCACCACCTATTATTATTAATGAAACAACATATTCACTTTGGAACATGTTATGCAAAAGTTAGACGCTATTGGAAATAAAAAAGGCTACTGTAAAGCATATTGAAAATTTGGATAAAGAAGGTTCATAATCACATTACTCAATTTGGTTCAAAGGTAGGAAATAATTTTAAGATGATAAAATAAAAAGAACCAATAATTAATGAGAGTGTAGAGGGAAGTCCCGCTGTCGGTGTACAAAAGTAGGGGATCTCCTTTTGCACCCCTTAACTTGTGCACGGGCAGTTAAAGCCGCGCCCATGGCCACACTAAGCAGGGAAGGGGAGGGATGCAGGAGCAACGCCAAGACCAGAGACGCAAAGAGAGCAAGAGGGCCAGGTGGACTCCCCCGGCAAGACTCTTGTCGGGGTGGCTTCTGCAGCCTCGGCAAGATCCTTGCCGAGGCAACTTGCCTGACGCCAGCAGATCATGCCACCCTTGAGCCTAAGGGGTTCCTACCCCATATTGGAACCAAGGCTCGGGAGGCGCCTCCGTGGTGGCATGCAGATCTTTGTAGAGATCATAGACAGACAAGATCAGATGGAAACAAGAAGACGACGATCCTTGGCGAGATCCTTGCCATGGAAATCCACGAGACCCCCGGCAAGGTCCTTGCCGGGGACGACCGCGGTGCCGCAGCGAGACCCTTGTAGGGCCCTCAGCAAGACCTTTGTCAGGCCCTCAACAAGACCCTTGCCGAGGACGCCTACGGGGCCGCAGCTAGGCACGTGTCTACCAAAGACTCCATCGCCGCTCCCATACAGCTGCCAGCTCGACCAACTGAACAGTCATCTGCGTGGCAGCGCGCGGCCTCTACACCAACTCAACAAGCACCTGCGTGGTGGCATGCAGATCTTCGTGAAGGCTCCACCACCGCACCAGCCCAGCAATCGGCCAACGTGGCGCTACAATGCCTCGTCAGCTTGGACGCGCGTCAGAGCCAGGCGAGGCAACGACAGCTGGGACGAGCTTCCTTGTCGTCCCCAATAAAGCGAGAGGGGCACGTCGGCAGCGCATTAAATGTGTTTGTTCAACGGTGCCAGGGGATAGACTCAGCCCCTGTACACACCTCCTGTGTGCCACTGTGGTAACCCCTTTTTGTCTATAAAAGGAGGCCCGAGGCGTACTGGGGGGATTCGGATCTTTTGGACTAGAAAGCCACCGCAGCTAGTTCAAGAACACAAGAACACCTCAATACACATACAAGCAGGACTAGGGTTTTACGCATCTCCGCGGCCCGAACCTGGGTAAACGATTTGTGTGTTGACCGCCAGACCCGCTCTTCGCACAACCCCGCGCCCGCCAACTATAGAAGGGATCCCAGTGACCCCATAGGTGTCGTTTCCCACCGACATCTCTAGCACGCCAGGTAGGGGGATGCGTAGTTGTGAGAATCCGGCCTGGACGAAGCAATGGCTTCGTCGCGGTCGTCACTTCAAGCAAGGAGATGACCGAACAAATGGCATCCTCAGTGGACGCGGCAAACGCTCATGCAGCAGTGGAAAAGCTAAGTCATACAAAACCTTGAGTAATTCATTTATATATATATATATGTTATCATCCTCGACGATCTTACCTTGTGTGTGGAAAACCTGCACGAAATGGGGCCCTACCACTGCAACACCCTCGTTCTGTTTCGAGTCCGCTCAATAGTTCAAGCGACTGCGTCAAGAACGACAGGGCGACCTTCTGCGATTGGCAACGCTCTCATTCTGTCTCGAGTCCGCTCGACAGCTCGAGCTGCCGCGTCAAGAGAAGCGAGGCGGTTTACCCGGCATCAAGCATGCCAGGCAGGCCATTGAGGATCTGTCCTCAAGACGCCACCTAGGCTTCCGCGCCAGCAAACCTACACGAATACCGTAGGGCGGACATACAAAGGGAAATCAAACAGGATAATAACATCCATCATTTCAAAAGTACTGCAGAGTTATATTACATCATTTGTCGCTGCGGTTCTAACTAAACATAAAAATTGTATTGGTCTTGAACCTGCAGCAGTGATAAGAAACGGGGTGCCTAGTCCCGGCGCTGGCCTTGTACCCTCCGAACTCCGTCGATGCGGCCGATGATGGGCTCGATGCGCTCCTCCAGCGATGCAGGGTCCACGTCATCCGACAAGCTATCCAGCGAAGCTTCAAAGTCGAGGTCAGGGTTCTAGTACGCCATCTTGGTGAGGACCTTGGCCATGGCCCCCCAGCAAAGCCTCCAGGCCTCTTCGGCCAGAGAGGCCGCCCTGTTGGAGTGGAACCGCTCCAGGGCCCCGAGAACACCCTCGAAGAACAGATTCAGCCTGGCGTTAGGGCTCACGTTTGGCTCTGGGACGTACCTCATGGTTGGCATCCCCATGGTAGCCAGTTGTGTGGTGATCCTGCCGGCGACATGAGCGAGGCGGCTGATCTAGAGCTTCTCGCCCGCCACGAACTCTGCGTGGCTGGCGGCGTCGTTCTTCCACAGCTGCTTCTCCTCCTCCAGACTCTTGGTCAGGGCCCCCTCCCAGGCCCTGACCTCCGAGAGCATCCCTTCGAGGCCCTTCAACTTCAGTTTCAGGTCCTTGATGGATTCGTTGGCCACGGAGAGTAGCTCGGCCTTCTCGAGGATTCCGGCCTGCGCGTCAGCCAAACCGCCCTTGGTCGTGTCCCTCTCCCCCATCGGCTCCTGGGCCTGCCGCTTCAGCCCGTCACGCTCTGCCTCCAGCTCGTTCACCTTGCCGGCGTGGACCTGGGCCTGAGCATTGAGGGCCTCCTCATGCCTCTGTTCCAGTTCCTGGGTCCGCTGCATGACGAGCTCCTGGACCTCCTCATCCTTGCCACGGAGTGTTGCGGTGAGCTTCTCCTTGCGGGCGACAAGGTCCTCCTCCTGGGAGTTCAGCTCGGCCTGGTGCTGGAGCCGAGCGGCCTCCTCCTTGGCAGCCTGTCGACTCACCGTCTCCTGGGCCTTCTCGATGTCGGCCTGCTTCATGACGAGCTCCAGCTTGCGCTCGGCCAGCTGGTCCTGGGCGACCTTGAATTCCTCACAAGCCTGGTGGAACCAAGCCTACGCCTCGGTGACGCGCTCTTCAAGGTTCGCCTCCGCCTTGTCCATCGCTGCCATCTTGGACTTGGCCTTGTCCAGGCGGGCACGGTGAAGTGCCTGGAGCTTGTGGAAGCTGGCGCTCATGCTCTGGAGGAGCCGCTCTTCCTGAGAACCACCGCTGCCGATGCTTGGTCCATCGACGACCTCGAGCCCAGCGGCGCCAAGCACCTCATCGTCGAACATCTCCCCCGCGATGGGCGCCTTGGTGCTCGCCGTCCATGGGAGGTGGACGAACAAGTCACCCACCTTCAGATACTTTCCCGAGCCGGGGGCGGCGGAGGAGGAAGGCTGGTCGTCGACCACCTCCTCCTCGGCAGAGGCCTTGTTGGCCTCCCCGGCAGGCCTCTTGCCGGCCTCCTTGGCAGCGGCCGCACTGGGCTCCCCGGCGGACCCCTCAGCAGCGTCCTCGGCAACGTCCTTGGCGGCCTCCTCAGCGGCGATCTTGTCGGCCTCGGCCGCGGCCTCTCTGGCGACATCACCGATCACGATGTCCACATCCTCCCGGTCCGCCGAGGAAGGATCTAGATACCAAGATGGAGAATGAGGCGAAGCCAAGATCAAAATTTGAAATAAGAAAATGAGCGGGAACGGGAGGCAAACAACTTGCCTGCGCCAAGCTGGGACGAAGTGGCCCCCTCCCCACCGGCATTCGGTGCCGGGGCGGAGCCGCCGGGGCCCGGGTTCACCTCCTCCTCCTCCGTGTGCATGGCTAGGTGCTTGGCGCCCTTGCTGGGGACCCCCTCGGGGTGGCGTGGTCGATGGGGGCGGCGCATTGGGGGTGGCCCTTAGTGGCTCCTCCTGCTACCGTTCTCCTCCTGCAACCACGGCAAGGTCAGCACCGGGAAACCATGCCCCAGCCCACGTCAAGGGGGAGTGAGTGATGAACGCACGCTGGGGGCTGCGCCGGGGGCTGCTCTTTGGGCTTCTCTTCACCACCACCAGGGCATGCTCGAGGTGCCCGCCGGGGGCTGGCCGCCCGCCTTAACCCTCTTCGCCACCCTCTAGGCCAGCATCTCCCTGTCCCTTCAAGCATGAAGACAAGTCAGGAGAAGTGGCGCGGTCCGAAGGGACGGAGATGACGAAAGGCCAGACACTTACATATCCTCCGCCTCTTCTTCCATGGCTTTCCTCTTCCTCCTCGGGCTAAGAGACCCGAGGTCGAAGAAGACTTCTGAATCATCGCCTGCGGGAGGAGGGGAAGTAGGTGGAGTTGGGGGGCGCTTGGACGGAGAAGGGGCAGTTGCTTTCTTCTTCGCCACCACAACCCTCACTGCCTTCCCCGCCGCCGCGGCCCTCGTCTGGCACATGGGCGCCTCTGGGGATTGTTGCGGTTGTGCGGCCCTGCCGGACCGGACCGGCTCACCAGAGACGGCCCGCCGCGGGACACGCCCTCTCCCCGTGACTGGGGGCTTGACAGCCTCGGCCTCCTCCTCAGAAGACTCGTCGGCGTTATCTTCAATGAGAGGGGCCCCGGTGCTGGCACCGCTAGCCTCCCCAGCGGATTCCGCCCACTGGGCGAGCTCCTTCTCCTTTGTTGTCGTCGCGGCCTCATCCTCCACGCCACCAGCGCTGCCGGCCTCCTTGGTGAGCTCCGCCTCCACCGCCCTGGTGGCAATGTAGTCTAGCTCCTCCTGGGTGGTGTCCTGGATGAGCCGCGGCTCCTCGCGAACGTACCCCTCCACCAAGGTGTCAAAGAACTCCCGCACCCGATCCTCCTCCGGCTCGGCCCAATTCGTGTCGAGGTCGTGTGCGTTGAAGTCCGGCATCATGGCAATGATGTCGTTTCGGCGAGAGTTGTTGTTCAGCGGGACCACCCCCGCCGACAACCCGAACAAGGGCCCCTTGGCGACCTTGTCGGCCTTCGCGGCCTTGCCGGCCCTTTCAGCCCTGCCGTCGTGACCCACGTCGAGCTGGAAAAGCCACTGGCAGAAGTGGGCGTGCACCATCACCGTGAAGTTGTGGTTCAACCCAGGGCGGACCGCATGATGTCGGCCGCGTTGCTGAAAAGTCAGGCCGGCCTCCCCTTGTTGTGCAGAGGAGCGATGCAGCAGCGGATGAAATCCGCCCCGATCATCTCCAGGGTGAGCCTGGCAGCGGCAAGGCGGTGGATCCTGGTGGTGGTGACCGTGAGCCTCCCATCCTGAGTGTCGACGTCGCCCCAGTCATCTTTGCGGACCGGCGGCGTCTGGCGAACTTGGCAAAACTCCAGAGGGTCCTCCTCCTCCTTGATCCAGCACCACCGGCTCCACCATTCCTCCCACCTCTCCTTCTGGGTGCCCTCTGGATACGTCCCCCTCTCCAGGGCCCTTGGGATCCAAGTGACGCAACCAGAGATGGCGCCTCCCTTCTGGATCCGAGGGTAAAAGTAGTGGCGGAAGAGCATCGTGCTAGGGAGCACTCCGGCAAAGCCCTCGCAGAGATGGGCGAAAAGATCCGTGCACGCCACGACATTTGGAGTGAAATCCAGAAGGTGGAAGCCGTACATGTGCATGATATCGTTGAAGAAATCAGAGAAAGGGGGCAGAGGCCATAGGAGAAATAGTCGATGAAGAATGGGTACCGATTCGGGGCGGCCTTGGCACAATTGGCGGGGATGACATGCGTGGCCGGGTGCCCCGTCGTCTCTCCCCCCGTCTTGCACCCCCACAGGGGCCTGAAGTTGTCCCGGAGATGGACCGCGTCGACCGTTGAGGGGAAGTAGGCGAGCTGTGTCCGTCGCATCGCCGGTTCACTCTCCGGCGGCTCCGGACCCCCGGCGTCCCTGGCCACTCCTTTGCTCTTGCTGGTCTTGGCCGCCATGGCGGCTGCGAGAAGTGGAGGAGGAAGGGCAGCGAAAACGCAGCGGCGGCGAACAAGAGCAGAGGCATTAGGAGGAAGAAGGAGGGGACGGTGGTTCAGAGATTGGAGAAGACATAGGGGGTAAATGAGCAGCACGCCCACGGTCGTTCCTTTTTACGGCGAAGGCGCGAGACGCCTCTTTACCACGATGTGACGCATCCGTGCGGGAACCGCCCCACACACGACCCCCACATCGCGCATGACCCTCCATGTCGCGCGTTCAACGCGGATCGTGGGGAAGCGCAGCGGACGGGAAATTACTGCGGTAAAAATCCGCCCCACCTGCCCGCGCACCATTCTGGGCCTAGCTCAACAATGCGTCGCGCTTATGTGTGGCCCGGGCCCGGGGGGTCCTATCGATGTACAAAAGTAGGGGCTCTCCTTTTGCACCCCTTAACTTGTGCACGGGCAGTCAGAGCCACGCCCACGGCCACACTAAGCAGGGCAGGGGAGAGATGCCGGAGCAACGCCAAGACCAGAAATGCAAAGAGAGCAAGAGGGCGAGGTGGACTCCCCTGGCAAGACTCTTGCCGGGGTGGCTTCCGCAGCCTCGGCAAGATCCTTGCCGAGGCAACTTGCTTGACACCAGCAAAGCACGCCACCCTTGAGCCTAAGGGGTTCCTACACCATATTGGAACCAAGGCGCGGGAGGCGCCTCCGTGGCGGCATGCAGATCTTTGTAGATATCATAGACACACAAGATCAGATGGAAACCAGAAGATGACGATCCTTGGCGAGATCCTTGCCATGGAAATCCACGAGACCCCCGGCAAGGTCCTTGTCGGGGACGACCGCGGTGCCGCAGCGAGACCCTTGTCGGGCCCTCGGCAAGACCCTTGCCGAGGACGCCTACGGGGCCGCAGCCAGGCCCACGTCTACCAAAGACTCCACCGTCGCTCCCATACAGCTGACATCTCGACCAACTGAATAGGCATCTGCGTGGCAGCGCACGGCCTCTACACCAACTCAGCAAGCACCTGAGTGGTGGCATGCAGATCTTTGTGAAGGCTCCACCACCGCACCAGCCCAGCAATCGGCCAACGTGGCGCTACAACGCCTCGTCAGCTTGGACGCGCGTCAGAGCTAGGTGAGGCAACGACAGCTGGGACAAGCTTCCTTGTCGTCCCCAATAAAGTGAGAGGGGAACGTTGGTAGTGCATTAAATGCGTTTGTCCGACGGTGCCAGGGGATAGACTCAGCACCTGTACACCTTTCCACCTCATGTGTGCCACTGTGGCAACCCCTTTTGTCTATAAAAGGAGGCCCGAGGCGTACTGGAGGGGGATTCGGATCTTTTGGACTAGAAAGCCACCGCGGCTAGTTCAAGAATACAACAACACCTCAATACACATACAAGCAGGACTAGGGTTTTATGCGTCTCCGCGGCCAGAACCTGGGTAAACGATTTGTGTGCTGACCGCCAGACCCGCTCTTCACACAACCCCGCGCCCGCCAACCGTAGAAGGGATCCCAGTGACCCCATAGGTGTCGTTTCCCACCGACACCCGCTAGGATTGATAAGTTGGAAGAAATTATTAATAATTTGGGTTCCGCTTTTTCTTCCGTCAAGTCTATTGAAAAGACTCCTCCTAGAAAGAGTTGTAAGTTTATGTACATTCCTAAGAATAAGGGTGCCACATCTAGTAATGGAAGTGAAGCTCTTAAAATGATAAGTGTTCACCCTGACTTCGCTAATTTAATAAAGGAACCCATCTACGAGAATAAATTCCTCAAGTTTATCCCTAGGAGTGTGATCGTTAAAAAATTGTGTGTTGAAACTCCTAGGAATTATGGATGTGTGATTGAGGAGTTGGAAACTAAGGATGACAACACTTGAAACTATGCATTACGCCTAGCTAGGGCGTAAAGCAATAACGCTTGTTGGGAGGCAACCCAATAGCTATCTTTATTTTTCTTGTTTATTTCCTGTTTTTGGTGTGCACACAATTATGCTACTTTTATGGTTGTGTTTTTGTGTTTAAATTAGTGTTTGTGCCAAGTAAGGCCTTTGGGATGATTTGGATGATAGTTGCTTTGATTCTGTGAGAAAACAGAAACTTTTGCGCCCAGTAGAAGAATTGTTGAGATTCACTGGAACGTGATAAATTTCTGACTTTTTTACACATGGTTGATATAAAAATTTCTCACATTGTCCTAATTTTTCAGAATTTTGGAGTTACATAAGTATGGTCACTATTCAAATTATTACAGATTGTTCTGTTTTTGACAGATTCTGTTTTTGTTGCATTGTTTGCTTGTTTTGATGAATCTATGGATTGTATTGGGGGGTATAAGCCATGTTGAAGTTAGAATACAGTAGGTATTATGCAATAATAAAATATGAATGGGTTTACAAAAGTACCTAAAGTTTATAATTTGCTTGTTATACTAACAGATCTCACGAGTTTTCTGTTGAGTTTTGTGTGATGAAGTTTTCAAGTTTTGAGTGAGATCACGATGGATGAAGGAATAAGGAGTGGCAAGAGCCTAAGCTTGGGGATGCCTGAGGCACACCAACGTAATATTCAAGGACACCCAAGACTCTAAGCTTGGGGATGCCCCAGAAGGCATCCCCTCTTTCTTACAACTACCGGTAAATTACTTGGAGCTATATTTTTATTCATCACATGATATGAGTTTTGCTTGGAGTGTCATGTATTATATGGGTCTTTGCTTTGTTTTCTTTTTAGTTTCCCACAATCATCTTTGCTGGACACATCTTTTTGAGAGGGACACACATTATTCGTGATTTGTTAGAATATTATATGTGCTTCACTTATATCTTTTGAGCTAGGCAGTTGCTCTAGTACTTCACTTATATCTTTTAGAACACAGCGGTGGTTATATTCTAAAGAAATATTTGTACTCTCATGCTTCACTTATATTATTTTTGAGAATTTGATAAATAGTAATGGCAATTAGCACGGGTTATGAATTTGGTCCTAATATGATAGGTATTCAAGAGGGATATAATAAAAAAATTCATGTAGATCATTAAATATGATAAGTTTGATTCCTTGCAATAGTTTTGCGATATAAAGATTGTAATATGTGGGAGGTACTAGTGAATTATTGTTTTTTAGTAAGAATATTGGCGTTAAGGTTTGTGATTCCCGAAGCATGCACGTATAGTCTCTCATTATGCTATGAAGTTGGAGCATGATTTATTATTGATTGTCTTTTTTATGAGTGGCGGTCGAGGACGAGTGATGGTCTTTTCCTACCAATATATCCCCCTAGGGGCATGCATAGTAGTACTTTGCTTCGAGGGCTAATAAACTTTTGCAATAAGTATGTGAGTTCTTTATGACTAATGTGAGTCCATGGATTATACGCACTCCCACCTTTCCGCAATTTGCTAGCCTCTTCGGTACTGTGCATTGCCCTTTCTCACCTCGAGATGTGGTGCAAACTTCGCCAATGCATCCAAACCCCGTGATATGATACACTCTATCACACATAAGCCTCCTTATATCTTCCTAAAAACAGCCACCATACTCATACGTCTCCAACTTATCTATAATTTTTTATTGTTCCATGCTATTATAGTATCAATCTTGAATGTTTTATATGTCATTATATGCAATTATATATATCATTTTTTGGGACTAACCTACTAACTTAGTGCCCAGTGCCAGTTGTTGTTTTTGCCTGTTTTTGGCTTTTCAGGAAATCAATATCAAACGAAGTCCAAACGGAGAAAAAACTTGATTATTCTTTCTGGACCAAAGAGACCCTAGAAGGTTCGGGAGAAGGCTAGCGAGCCACGAGGGAGCGACAAGCTCGGAAGGCGCGCCCTAGGGGGGCAGGCTTGTGGGCCCCACGTGGCACCTCCAACCCAAATTCCACCTCTATAAATTCTCAAATATTCCCCTGACATCAATGAGCCACATGAAATACTTTTTCCGCCACCGCAAGTTCCAGAACCACGAGATCCCATCAGGAGGCTGATACATCTCCAACGTATCTATAATTTTTGATTGTTCCATGTTCTTATATTATCAAACTTGGATGTTTAATAATCATTTTATATCATTTTTTGGTACTAACCTATTGACATAGTGCCAGTTGTTGTTTTTTGCATGTTTTTTACATGGCGGATAATCAAGACCAAATAGAGTCCAAATGCAGTGAAACTTTTTGTGGAATTTTGATGGACCAGAAGACATCCAATGGGCCAGAGAAGCAACTGGGGGTTCCCCGAGGGGGGCACAGCCCACCAGGGCGCGCCTCGGCCCCCAGGCGCGCCCAGGTGGGTTGTGCCCACCTCGGTGACCTCCCGCAACGCCTCTTTGCTCTATAAATACCCCAATATTCCAGAAACCCTAGGGAGTCGACGAAAATCAATTCCAGACGCCGCAGACTCCAGAACCACCAGATCCAATCTAGACACCATCATGGAGGGGTTCACCACTTCCATTGGTGCCTCTCCGATGATGCGTGAGTAGTTCTTTGTAGATCTTCGGGTCCATAGTTAGTAGCTAGATGGCTTCCTCTCTCTCGTTTGATTCTCAATACAATGGCCTCTTGGAGATCCATATGATGTAACTCTTTTGCGGTGTGTTTGTTGGGATCCGATGAACTTTGAGTTTATGATCAGATCTATCTCTTTTTATCCATGAAAGTTATTTGAGTTTCTTTGATCTCTTATATGCATGATTGCTTATAGCCTTGTATTTCTTCTCCGATGTTTTGGTTTTCTTTGGCCAACTTGATCTATTTATCTTGCAATGGGAAGAGGTGCTTTGTAGTGGGTTCGATCTTACGGTGCTTGATCCCAGTGACAGAAGGGGAACCGACACGTATGTATCATTGCTACTAAGGATAAAACGATGGGGTCTATTTCTACATAAATAGATCTTGTCTACATCATGTCATCGTTCTTATTGCATTACTCCATTTCTCCATGAACTTAATACACTAGAAGCATGCTGGATAGCGGTCGATGTGTGGAGTAATAGTAGTAGATGCAGGCAGGAGTCGGTCTACTAATCTTAGACGTGATGCCTATTAATGATCATTTCCTGGATATCGTCATGATTATTTGAAGTTCTATGAATTTCCCAATAGTAATTTTCTCACCCACTGTTTGCTATTTTTCTCGAGAGAAGCCACTAGTGAAACCTACGGCCCCCTGGTCTCTTTCTCATATTATTTTCCTTTGTGATCTATTTTATTTGCCTTTTATTTTCAGATCTATTAAACCAAAAATACCTTGCTGCAATTTATTCTTATTTATTTTATTTGGCATTCGATCTATCAATCTACTACAATTTATTCACGTCCGTTTGCCAATTTATGGCGTCGTTACCCGAAAGGGATTGACAACCCCTTCAATACGTCGGGTTGCGAGTATTTGTTATTTGTGTGTAGGTGTCATTTACATGTTGTTGCTTGGTTCTCCTACTGGTTTGATAACCTTGGTTTCATCACTGAGGGAAATGCCTACCGTCACTATGCTGCATCATCCCTTCCTCTTTGGGGAAATACCGACGTAGCTTCAAGCCGCAATCAGAGGCCTTCTCCCGTACTCTGCCGGAGGGGGAATCGATCATGGAGGGGCTCTACATCTACCTTGCTGCCCTTCCGATGATGCGTGAGTAGTTTACCATAGACCTATGGGTCCATAGCTAGTAGCTAGATGGCTTCTTCTCTCTCTTTGATCTTCAATACAATGTTCTCCTTGATGTTCTTGGAGATCTATTTGATGTAATGACTTTTTGTGGTGTGTTTGTTGGGATCCGATGAATTGTGAGTTGATGATCAGATCTATACATGAATATTATTTGAGTTTTCTCTGAACTCTTTTATGCATGATTCTTATAGCTTCGTATTTCTCTCCAATCTATTGATTTGGTTTGGCCAACTAGATTGATTTATCTTGTAGTGGGAGAGGTGCTTCATAATGGGTTTGATCTTGTGGTGCTCAATCCTAGTGACAGAAAGGGACATGACACATATTGTATCATTTCTATTAAGGGTAAAAAGATGGGGTTTATTCATGCATGAGTTTACTTTGTCTACATCATGTCATCTTGCTTAAGGCGTTACTCAGTTCTTTATGAACTTAATAGTCTAGATGCATGTTGGATTACGGGCGATGTGTGGAGTAATAGTAGTAGATGCAGGCAGGAGTCGGTCTACTTGTCTCGGACGTGATGCCTATATACATGATCATTTCCTTGGATATGGTCATAATTATTTGCTTTTCTATCAATTGCCAAACAGTAATTTGTTTACCCACCATATGCTCTCTCTTTTCAGGAGAGAAGCCTCTAGTGAAAACTATGGCCCCCGAGTCTACTTTTTATCATATATTAAAACCAAAAAATATCTTGCTGCACCTTTTCTTTCTTTATTTTATTTTGTATTTTTGTTCGATCTCTCTATCTATCACCATACAATTTAATCTTGCAAGTAACCGCCGAGGGATTGGCAACCCCTTATTCGCGTCGGGTGCAAGAATTTGTTATCTTGTGTGTAGGTACTGCGTTGAGGTGTTGTGTGGTTCTCCTACTGGATTGATAACCTTTGTTCTTAACTGAGGGAAATACTTATCTCTATTGTACTGCATCATACTCTCATGTTCGAGGAAATCCCAACGCAGCTCACAAGTAGCACATACCTACCTATTATGGCATTTCCAAAGTCATTCCGAGAATATTGCCATGCAACTTTCACCGCTCCGTTCTTATGAAACACATCATCATTGTCATATTTCTTTGCATGATCATATACCTCACATAGTATTTGTGGCTCAGCCACCATCCATCATTTTTATACATGTTACGCTAGATCAATGCACGTCCTGGTACACCACCAGAGGGATTCATATAGAGTCATATTTTGTTCTAGTATCGAGTTGTAATTTTTGAGTTGTAAGTAAATAGAAGTGTGATGATCATCATTATTCATTATTAGATCAATGTCCCAAGTGAGGAAATTAAAAAAGGACAAAAGGAGCCCATAAAAAGAAGGCCAAAAGAGCCCAAGAAAAAAAGAGAAATAAAAAATGAGAGAAAAAGAGAGAAGGGGCAATGTTACTATCATTTCCGCACTTGTGCTTCAAAGTAGCACTATGTTTTTCATATAGAGAGTCTCCTATTCTTTCATTTTCATATAGCTAGTGGGAATTTTTCATTATATAACTTGCCATGTATATTCCAGTGATGGGCTTCCTCAAATGTCTGAGGTCTTCATGAGCAGGAAAGTTGGATGCACGCCCACTTAGTTTTCTTTCTGAGCTTACATACACTTATAGCTCCTAGTGCATCCATTGCATGGCAATCCCTACTCCTTGCATTGACATCAATTGATGGGCATCTCCATAGCCCGTTGATTAGCCTCATGAATGTGAGACTTTCTCCTTTTTTGTCTGCTCCATATTATCTCTATCACCTCTATTCCACCCATAGTGCTATATCCATGGCTTGCGCTCATGTACTGCATGGGGGTTGAAAAAGCTAAAGCGCATTAAAAAGTATGAACCAATTGCTCGGCTTGTCATCGAGGTTATGCATGATAAATCCTTTGTATTAAGAAGATGGAGAATGACAAGGCTATATGATTTTGTAGGGATAATGTTCTTTAGCATTGATATTTTGAAAGGCATGATTGTTTGTTGGTATGCCCGAGTATTGATGTTTTTATATCAAATTATAGACTATTGCTTTGAATCATTTGGATCTTAATATTCATGCCACAAAAGAGAGTACATGATGAATATGATAGGTAGCATTCCATATCAAAAATTCTATTTTTATCATCTACCTACTCGAGGAAGAGCAGGAATTAAGCTTGGGGATGCCTGATACGTCTCCAATGTATCTATAATTTTTTATTGTTCCATGCTATTATAGTATCAATCTTGGATGTTTATTATGCAATTATATATCATCCTAGTCCCAAGTGCTAGTTGTTGTTTTTTGCTTGTTTTTGGCTTTTTAGACAATCAGTACCAAACGGAGTCCAAACGCTATGAAATTTTTTGATGATTTTTCTGGACCAGAAGGGACCCTAGAAGCTTTAGGAGAAGACCTAAAGTGCCACAAGACAGCGACAAGCCTGGTAGGCGCGCCCCAGGGGGCGCCCCCCAGGCTTGTGGGCCCCTCGTGGAACCTCCTGACCTAATTCCAGCTCTATAAAATCCAAAATATTCCCCGTACATCAGAGAGCCACCCCCAAATACTTTCTTCATTGCCGCAAGTTTCTGTTCTTCAGAGATCCCATCTGGAGACCATTTTCGGCACTTTGCCGGAGGGTGAATCGTTCATGGAGGGCCTCTACATCAACCTTGTTGCCCCTCCGATGATGTGTGAGTAGTTTACCATGGTCCTTAGCTAGTAGCTAGATGGCTCCTTCTCGCTCTTTGATCTTCAATACAATGTTCTCCTCGATGTTCTTGGATATCTATTCGATGTAATCCTTTTTGTGATGTGTTTGTTTGGATCCGATGAATTGTGGGTTTATGATCAAATTATCCATGAATATTATTTGAGTCCTCTCTGAACTCTTTTATGCATGATTATTGTAGCTTTGTATTTCTTTCAAATCTATTGGTTTGGTTTGGCCAACTAGATTGATTTATCTTGCAATGGGAGAGGTGCTTTGTGATGGGTTCGATCTTGCATTTCTCAATCCCAGTGACAGAAAGGGACATGACACGTATTTTTATGTTGCCATTAAGGATAAAAAGATGGGATTTATTCATATTAATTGGGTTTACTTTATTTACAGCATTTTGATACGTCCATTTTACATCATGCTTTTATATTGATATTTATTGCATTATGGGCTGTTATTACACATTATATCACAGTACTTATGCATATTCTCTCTTATTTTATAAGGTTTACATGAAGAGGGAGAATGCCAGCAGCTGGAATTCTAGACTGGAAAAGGAGCAAATATTAGAGACCTATTCTGCACAACTCCAAAAGTCTTGAAACTTCACGGAGCATGTTTTTGGAATATATAAAAAATATTGGGTGAAGAAAGTACCAGAGGGGGCCACCAGCCAGCCACAAGGGTGGAGGGTGCGCCCTCGACCTTGTGGGCCCCCTGGCAGGCCTCCGGTGCCCATCTTTGGCCATATGGTGTCTTTCACCCTGGAAAAAATCAAGAAGAAGCTTTCGGGATGAAGCGCCGCCATCTCGAGGCGGAACCTGGGCAGAACCAATCTAGGGCTCCGGGGAGCTGTTCTGCCGGGGAAACATCCCTCTGAGAGGGGGAAATCGTTGCCATCGTCATCACCATTGATCCTCTCATCGAGAGGGTCCCAATCTCCATCAACATCTTCACCAACACCATCTCCTCTCAAACCCTAGTTCATCTCTTGTATTCGATCTTGGTCCCAAAACCTCAGATTGGTACCTGTGGGTTGCTAGTAGTGTTGATTACTCCTTGTAGTTGATGCTAGTTGGTTTATCCAGTGGAAGATTATATTTTAAGATCCTTAATGATAATTAATACTCCTCTGATCTTGATCATAAATATGTTTTGTGAGTAGTTACGTTTGTTCCTGAGGACATGGGAGAAGTCTTGTTATAAGTAAACATGTGAATTTGGTATTCGTTCGATATTTTGATGAGATGTATGTTGTCTCTCCTGTAGTGGTGTTATGTGAACGTCGACTACATGACACTTCACCATTATTTGGGCCTAGGAGAAGACATTGAGAAGTAATAAGTAGATGATGGGTTGCTAGAGTGACAGAAGCTTAAACCCTAGTTTATGCGTTGCTTTGTAAGGGGCTGATTTGGATCCATATGTTTCATGCTATGGTTAGGTTGCCTTAATTCTTCTTTCGTAGTTGCGGATGCTTGCGAGAGGGGTTAAGCATAAGTGGGAGGCTTGTCCAAGGAAGGGCAGCACCCAAGCACCGGTCCACCCACATATCAAATTATCAAAGTAACAAACGTGAATCATATGAGCATGATGAAAACTAACTTGACAACAATTCCCATGTGTCCTCGGGAGCGCTTTGCTTTATATAAGAGTACGTCCAGGCTTGTCCTTTGCTACAAAAATGATTGGGCCACCTTGCTGCACCTTAGTTACTTTATTTACTGGTTACCCGTTATGAATTATTTTATCACAAAACTATCTGTTACCGATAATTTCAATGCTTGCAGAGAATACCTTGCTGAAAACCACTTGTCATTTCCTTCTGCTCCTTGTTGGGTTCGACACTCTTACTTATCGAAAGGACTACGATAGATCCCCTATACTTGTGGGTCATCACATGTCATCTTGCTTAAGGCGTAACTCTGTTCTTTATGAACTTAATACTCTAGATGCATGCTGGATAGCTGTCGATGTGTGGAGTAATAGTAGTAGATGCAGGTAGGAGTCGATCTACTTGTCTCGGATGTGATGCCTATATACATGATCATTGCCTTGGATATCGTCATAATATTTGCTTTTCTATCAATTGCCAAACAGTAATTTGTTTACCCACCGCGCGCTATGTTCAAGGGAGAAGCCTCTAGTGAAACCTATGGCCCCCGAGTCTATTTTAATTATATAGTAAAATTCAAAAATATGTTGCTGCAATTTATTTACTTTTATTTTATTTTGCGTTCTTGTTTATCTATCTATCACTATGAGATTTGATCTTGCAATTAATCGCCAAGGGATTGACAACCCCTTGTTTGCGTTGGGTGCAAGTATTTGTTATTTTGTGTGTAGGTACTGCTAACGAGGTGTTGTGTGGTTCTCCTACTGGATTGATAACCTTGGTTCTTAATTGAGGGAAATACTTATCTCTACTATACTGCATCATCCTCTCCTCTTCGAGGAAATCCCAACGCAATTCACAAGTAGCAGTTATTTATAGTTTAATAAAGTAAAATGCCATGTTTATCTTGTTTTCTAAATTACACATGCAATGAAAAATAACCCAAAAATAAAAGTGTTCGGAATGTCGTAAAAATTTAACATGATTTTTTCTGGAATATTTATGAATTTTTGGCACTGAATATACTCCAGGGGGTGCCCATGTTGCTCATAAGGCAACTGGGCGTGTCCACCCCCTAGGCGCGCCTGGATGCCTTGTGGGGCCCACAAGACCCTACTCACTTAGTGCTTCATCCCATTTCATATCTTACCTCCAGAAACAAATCATGGTAGCTCTCTCTCTCGTGTTCTTGCGCCCAAACCTGAGATTTTCAATCTCTGTGCTCGGGGCTCCGTTTCCAAAACTGTTTTGGGGAAGTGCTCCTTGGTATGTGAATCCTCCAATGCTCCAATTAGTTTTTGTTTTTGTGGAGTATATTTTTCTTATTTTGCTTCTATTGGTGCCACTGAAAATGAGCTTGCATGTTAAATTTAGTTGGTTCTAAATAGTTTGCATGCTTGATATAGCCTCTAGACATTCATATGAGTAGTTGCTATCAATCTTATGAAGTTTTGTTGACATCATTTTGTGGTCCAAAAATTTCAGTAATTTGCTCTTAGGAAAATGAACTTCTTTAGGAGAGTTCTTCAAGGAGAATGTCCTCAGAAGGATCGTCGAGCGAAAGCTCGACATGCCAAGCGTATATTGAACCAAGGGCGAGTTCGGTGCACGTTGCTCAAGCGAAATCATATCAATGGCCTTGCAACGAGTTCATGATAGGTGCTGGAATTAAGGAAGAATTTTACCAATACATTCAGAACAGCAAGCTCACTGCCTTCATTGCAGATAAGTGCACGCAACACTACAACCTCACCCATTAGTTCACTCAAAGGTTTGAGTGTCATTCCAACAATTCTAGAGTTTTTTCCACCTTTATGATAGATCCTTTTATATGTCTTTAGAACAATTCTGTGATGCATGCAAAATTCCGTATTGGGGTTCGCTCGTCGAACCGCAGAAATCTGATTATGAGATGTTTCTTTGTAATCTTTGCAATGGCGAGGATCGGGGTGTTACGCAAGCTAGAAATAAAAGCATTCATTTCTCCTCTATTCGATACTTTGCACTTTTTAATGGGAAGTGTATTGTAGGTAAGCATGATTGTAGTGCACTTTGTGCTCCTGATTTGAGCATCATTCATGCCGCATTAAATGGTAGTAGACATTATAATCTTGGGGCAATTGTTGCACGTTGGTTGCACCAAAACTCGGGCAACAGTGACTTATATGGAGGAATTTATGCCTCTTGCTTAGCGGCGAAGCTTGGGGTCTCTCCTAGACCCAATGACCCCATATTACCCAATAAATACTTAGATTTTGAGGTGATGTCGCGCCATGAGTTTATTAAGCCTGATACTCACATATACGATTACAACCTGATATTTGATAAATACCGTGATGTCTCTGTTATTTTGCCTTCACCCATTCTTTTTGAATTTTAGAGCAAACAGACATATTTTGGCCATGAGAATGAGGCATGAGAGTATAATGCAACAGTTGAGGTTGCTAGTCCTGCTTAGGAGGCAGCACAAAATGCCTTCATGAGCTATCATTTTGACTAGTATCCTGACCAGCGGTGGTGATTACCAAGCTAGGCCAAAAGCCTGAGCTTGGGGGAGTACGTTTACTCACCGACATTACATTCATGTATCACACATTCTTTCCAGCTGTCGGTGCTCATCGCTTTCATTGTATATCTGTGCGTAGTTTTATTTTACTTTTCTTTTATGTGTTTGAAAAACTTTGAAAATCCAAAAATATTTGTCGCTTCTTTTTGGTTTTTCTTTCTTGTTTAATTAGTTTATAGTAGTAAAAGAAAATCAAAAAAGTTCTCATTTCTTCTTTTGTTTGTTGGGAGTTCTCCGTGTAAATTGTTTTTCTCACTTTTTGTTTTTCTTCTTTAGTTTGCTTTCTTCAGAAAAACTAAAAACTCCAAAAACATTTCAGTGTGTTCCTTTGAATTTCTTTTCTTTCCGTTGAGTCGTTGTAAGGGGAAGACCACGATGAAATTGTTGAATGGCTCTTATATGCTTTGTTGTCGATCTAACGAAGTGCCAATATTACCTTGTCTTCTCCTTCGAATGAAATGTTTGCAGATCCCAGCTTAGTCCACGACACTCTTGTACTATTATTATTTTCACATCATCATTCGGTCGTGCAAGTGAAAGGCAATAATGACGATGATTTGATGAAGTGACTGTGGCAAGGAAAAGTTGGTATGAACTCTTCTTGTTTTTGTTTTTGTAAATATGTTTAACTCGGTATCGATGATTCAACATATTATGAGTAAACATGTTTGTGATGAAAATTAGAGATTATAATTGATCATGCCATGCTTAAGTAGCTAGGAGTGGATAATGATTTATCTTGAATGTCAACATGCATTAAAGTGGTTATGATGTAGTAGGTTAGTATGGTATCCTCCTCTGAATGATTCGAGTGGCATGACTTGGCACATGTTCACACATGTAGTTGATTGAAAACCAACACAACCTTCATGATATTTATGTTTAGGGTGTTTATATCCAACTCATGCTAGTACTTGATGTTAATTATTTGCAATGCATGATTATGACTATTGTCACTAGTTGGGCGCTTCTCAATCTATTTGCTAGCCTTCGCCCGTACTAAGCGGGAATGTTGCTTGTGCATCCAAATCCTTAAACTCAAAGTTGTTCCTGATGAGTCCACCGTATCTACCTATATGCGGTATTACTCTGTCGTTCCAAGTAAATTCGCATGTGCCATCTCTAACCATTCAAATAATCATCTGTTTTGTCTGCCCGTATCGCTCATGGAGCGACGGGGGGCTGAATATCTTCCATAGTAAGCGGGTTATTCTCACAATGGGTGTTTATTCACTTGGCATTGCACGAGAGAGGCTGGTAATTAGGATGCCTAGTCCTATAATCAAAATAAAGAAAAAATATAATAAATAAACTCCCCCAGAAATTTGATTGTTTCGGGGGGCACCCGAGGATTCAACTAGCCATGGATTGTGTTTGTATGGTTGAGGGGGAATAAACTTTACGTTTCCACCTGGGAACCACCGATAATGTGTTTAGCATGGAATATATTGAAAATTGATTTGTCGTACACTGACAGGAAAATAACAACACTCAAAATGTATTCATCTTTGATTTAAGCTTCAAGCTCTGGCACCTATGCAAATCTCTGCTTTCCTCTGTGAAGGGCTTATCTATTTACTTTCATGTTATTTACTTTTATTGTTGAATCATCACCTTCTTATTTAAAGCCTCAATCCTAATAGTGCTATTGTTATTCTTATGCATTGAGTAGTTGATGCTTGAACTTCATAGGTGCTCTGCATTTATGTTTTGCGGTGTCAGAAAGGGATAGCGAGATACCATGTTATCATATTATATCATGATTGTTTTGACAAATTGTTGGCATATGAGATATGTTATTATTGCCTGCTAGTTGATTATGCCATTGATATGAGTAAATGTGAACTCTAAGTGTTATCATTTGCATGGTTAGTTGAAAACTTGGGTGTCGGTGTCAAAACCGGCAGATCTCGGGTAGGGGGTCCCGAACTGTGCATCTAAGGCGGATGGTAACAGGAGGCAGGGGACACGATCTTTACCCAGGTTCGGGCCCTCTTGATGGAGGAAATACCCTATGTCCTGCTTGATTGATCTTGATGATATGAGTATTACAAGACTTGATCTACCACGAGATCATAGAGGCTAAACCCTAGAAGCTAGCCTATGGTATGATTGTTGTTGTCCTACAGACTAAACCCTCCAGTTTATATAGACACCTGACAACCCACAAGTATAGGGGATCGCAACAGTTTTCGAGGGTACAGTATTCAACCCAAATTTATTGATTCAACACAAGGGGAGCCAACGAATATTCTCAAGTATTAGCAGCTGAGTTGTCAATTCAACCACACCTGGAAACTTAATATCTGCAGCAAAGTGTTCAGTAGCAAAGTAGTAGTGATAACGTTAGCAAAAGGTAACAGTAGTAAAACCAATGTTTTTGGTATTTTGTAGTGATGATAGCAATAGCAACGGAAAAGTAAATAAGCGAAGCACAATATATGGAAAGCTCGTAGGCAATGGATCGGTGATGGAGAATTATGCTGGATGCGGTTCATCATGTAACAGTCATAACCTAGGGTGACACAGAACTAGCTCCAGTTCATTGATATAATGTAGGCATGTATTCGGAATATAGTCATACATGCTTATGGAAAAGAACTTGCATGACATCTTTTGTCCTACCCTCCCGTGGCAGCGGGGTCCTTACGGAAACTAAGGGATATTAAGGCCTCCTTTTAATAGAGAACCGGAACAAAGCATTAACACATGGTGAATACATGAACTCCTCAAACTACAGTCATCACTGGTAAGTATCCCGGTTATTGTCACTTCGGGGTTAACGGATCATAACACATAATAGGTGACTATAGACTTGCAAGATAGGATCAAGAACACTCATATATTGATGAAAACATAATAGGTTCAGATCTGAAATCATGGAAGTCGGGCCCTAGTGACAAGCATTAAGCATAGCAAAGTCATAGCAACATCAATCTCAGAACATAGTGGACACTAGGGATCAAACCCTAACAAAACTAACTCGATTACATGATAGATCCCATCCAACCCATCACCGTCCAGCAAGCCTACGATGGAATTACTCACGCACGGCGGTGAGCATCATGAAATTGGTGATGGAGGATGGTTGGTGATGACGATGGCGACGGATTCCCCTCTCCGGAGCCCCGAACGGACTCCAGATCAGCCCTCCGAAGAGGTTTTCGGGCTTGGCGGCGGCTCCATATCGTAAAATGCGATGATTTCTTCTCTCTGATTTTTTTCTCCCTGAAACTCAATATATGGAGGTGGATTTGGAGTCAGAGAGGCAACAGGGGGGCCACGAGGTAGGGGGCGTGCCCCCACCCTCGTGGAGAGACAGTGGGCCCCCTGGCCTTCATCTTTAGCAGGTATTTTTCTTATTTTCTGAAAAGTGTCTCCGTGAAGTTTCAGGTCATTCCGAGAACGTTTGCTCCTGCACATAAATAACACCATGGTAGTTCTGCTGAAAACAGCGTCAGTCCGGCTTAGTTCAATTCAAATCATGCAAGTTAGAGTCCAAAACAAGGGCAAAAGTGTTTGGAAAAGTAGATAAGTTGGAGACGTATCAACTCCCCCAAGCTTAAACCTTTGCTTGTCCTCAAGCAATTCAGTTGACAAACTGAAAGTGATAAAGAAAAACTTTTACAAACTCTGTTTGCTCTTGTTGTTGTAAATATGTAAAGCCAGCATTCAAGTTTTCACCAAGGATTATAACTAACCACATTCGCAATAACGCATAGGTCTCAAGTTACTCATATCAATAGCATAATCAACTAGCGAGCCATAATAATAAAACTCGGATGACAACACTTTCTCAAAACAATCATAATATGATATAACAAGGTGGTATCTCGCTAGCCCTTTTTGAGACCGCAAAACATAAATGCAGAGCACCTTTAAAGACCAAGGACTGACTAGACATTGTAATTCATGGTAAAAGAGATCCAGTCAAGTCATACTCAATGTAAACTAACAATAATGAATGTAAATGACAGCAGTGCTCTCCAACTGGTGCTTTTTAATAAGAGGATGATGACTCGGCATAAAAGTAAATAGATAGGGCCTTCGCAGAGGGGAGCAAGGATTTGTAGAGGTGCCAGAGCTCGGTTTTGAAATAGAGGTGAATAATATTTTGAGTGGTATACTTTCATTGTCAACATAACAACCAAGAGATGGCGATATCTTCCATGCTACACACATTATAGGCGGTTCCCAAACAGAATGGTAAAGTTTATGCTCCCTCTTCCACCACAAGCATCAATCCATGACTTGCTCGAAACAACGAGTGCCTCCAACTAACAAGAGTCCCAGGGGGAGTTTTGTTTGCAATTATTTTGATTTAGTTTGCATAAAGCATGGGACTGGGCATCCCGGCGACTAGCCATTTATCTCGTGAGTGAGGAGCGGAGTCCACTCCTCTTGAGAATAACCCGCCTAACATGGAAGATACAGACATCCCTAGTTGATACATGAGCTATTCGAGCATATAAAACAGGATATTTATTTGAAGGTTTAGAGTTTGGCACATACAAATTTACTTGGAACGGCAGGTAGATACCGTATATAGGTAGGTATAGTGGACTCATGTGGAATAACTTTGGGGTTTAAGGGATTGGATGCACAAGCAGTATTCCCGCTTAGTACAGGTGAAGGCTAGCAAAAGACTGGGAAGCGACCAGCTAGAGAGCGACAACAGTCATGAACATGCATTAAAATTAATCAACATCGAATGCAAGCATGAGTAGGATATAATCCACCATGAACATAAATATCGTGAAGGCTATGTTGATTTTGTTTCAACTACATGCGTGAACATGTGCCAAGTCAAGTCACTTAAATCATTCAGAGGAGCATACCACCCTATCATACCACATCATAACCATCTCAATAGCATGTTGGCATGCAAGGTAAACCATTATAACTCATAGCTAATCAAGCATGGCACAAGAAACTATGATCTCTAGTTGTCATTGCAAACATGTTTATTCATAATAGGCCGAATCAAGAACGATGAACTAATCATATTTACAAAAACAAAAGAGGTTGAGTTCATACCAGCTTTTCTCATCTCAGCCAGTCCATCATATATCATCATAATTGCCCTTCACTTGCACGACCGAACGATGTGAATAATAATAATAGTGCATGTGCATTGGACTAAGCTGGAATCTGCAAGCATTCAATAAACAGGAGAAGACAAGGCAATATGGGCTCTTTTGTCAGATCAACAATAATGCATATAAGAGCCACTTCAACAATTTAATCATGGTCTTCTCCTATCGACCCCCAAAGAAAAGAAAAGAAATAAAACTATTTACACGGGAAAGCTCCCAACAAGCAAAAGAAGAACATGAAATCTTTTTGGGTTTTCTTTTTAATTATTACTACAAGCATGGAAAATAAACTAATTAAAAGCTACAACTAATTTTTTTGGTTTTTCCTAAGGTTTATTAAACACACAAGAAGAAAGAATAAAAAGGAAATTAAACTAGCATGGATGATACAGAAAAAGTATGAGCATCGACATTTAGCAATGAGTGTGTGAACATGAATATAGTGTCGGTGGGAAATACGTACTCCCCCAAGCTTAGGCTTTTGGCCTAGGTTGTTCTATGGCCACGGCTGGCCTGGCGGATATCCATAATAATAGTTGTTGGGGTCATACTGTGATGAGGAAGAAGAAGGCTCAGATTGCCATTGGCTGACAATCATCTCTGGATCCCACTGGTAATTAGACTGTCGTGAAGGATCAAATTGTGATTCCGGCTCTGGCTCCTCGGCTGGTGCAGGGTTCCGGTAGGCATGGATAGCCGTCAACGGAACAAGGTACGTGCCTACAGTCAAATCAAACAAAGAAGGAGCAGGCAAGGTAATAGTCTCAGGATGATGTTTATTAAAGAAAAATTGATATTTAAGCTCTCCTTCCCTATTCTTAACAATAAAATCATGTGCCACCATACTTTTATAATCTAGATAAACACGGGGCAGCACTTTTTCTTCCTTCTCAGCATGCCTAATAGGTATGTTAAAATGTGCAGCTAGGCATGTAGCATAGATGCCTCCAAAGATGGGGCCCTTGGTACGGTTTAGACTTAACCGTTTGGCAATAATGCTGCCCATACTAAAAGAGTTATCACCGTATAAACCATGGTGAAAAATAATAATATCAGGGATACTCAGGTTTCCACAGTTTTCGCGACCAATTAAGCAACGACTAGCAAATAATGCAAAGTAGCGTAAAACAGGGAAATGCATGCTAGTGATTCGTGCATCGGAAACCTTCCTTGTTTCCCCTACAGTGATAGTGTCAATAAATCCCTCCACATCATCATGATGTGGTTCTTGTGTCTTGCCCCCAAAAGGGACTAAAAAAATCCGACAGAAATCATAAAGTGACATCTCCTTATGCTCATCATATAAATGAAATTCCACCGTAGGTGGTGAGTTCCTAGAATGAAAATGAAAGTTTTGCACAAAGGTATTTGTGAGCAAGAGATACTGATCGCATTGGTCGTGGAGGAAAGCGGTAAGGCCTGCAGTCTGAGCCAACTCATGAAAATCTTCATAAATCACGGCTGCTCTAAAGAATTCCTCGGAAGGCCATTCACATGCCCGAACCTCCGCGGTGCAAGGCAAATTATACTTAGGCTTCGGTGCCTTCTCCTTCGAGCTTTGGCTCGATGAGCCCCTCAAAATTCTCCTCATCATTTTTTGAAAAATTCTGGAATTTTTAGTAACTTCAAAATAAAAGTAAACCAAACTCAATAATATTGATAGTAACTACTCCTACAAGTGCCTAGGGCCTGTATCATGCATCAAAACTACTTTTGACCATATAAATTTGACATGCAAGCTCAAGAACAGGGTCACCTAAGCAGAAAAAATTTGCAATGAATAAAGCACTAGAACAAAAACTAATTGGACCAATGGAGGAGTCACATACCAAGGAACAATCTCCCCAAGCAGTTTTGTGAGAGGTGCTTTGAGCAAGGAGATCGAAAATGGCAGCAAAACGAGCTTGGACTCGGGTTTGAGCTGGTTATTCGTGTTTGGGGGAGGAAGAAGGAGTGTATGGGTGAAAGGATAAGTGAAGGAGGGCCACCGTGGGCTCACGAGGCAGGGGGCGCGCCCTAGAGGGGTATGCGTGCCCTCCCCCCTCGTGGGCAGGTGGTTGACCCCCCTGGTGTGTTCTCAGTTCCATAAATCCTCAAATATTCTAGAAAAAATCATATTTAATTTTTAGGGCATTTGGAGAAATTTTATTTTCGAGGTATTTTTATATTGCACGGATAATCAGATAACAGACAAAAAATATTTATTTCTATTTTATTTAATCTAAATAACAAAAATTAAAAGTGGGATACAGAAGGTTGTGCCTTCTAGTTTCATCCATCGCATGATCATCAAAAGGAATTCACTAACAAGGTTGATCAAGTCTTGTTAACGAACTCATTCCGAATAACATGGAACCGGAGAAATTTTGAATAACACTATGTTACGTCAACGGGGATATGCACATCCCCAATAATAAGAATATGATATTTCTTCTTGACATTAGGAAGAGGAAATTCAAAACCTCCAAATATAATCGATGGAATTTTTCCAATAGAGTTGATACTATGAACTTGAGGTTGTTTCCTCGAAAAGTGTACCGTATGCTCATTACCATTAACATGAAAAGTGACATTGCCTTTAGTGCAATCAATAACAGCCCCTACAGTATTCAAAAAGGGTCTTCCAAGAATAATAGACATACTATCATCCTAAGGAATATCAAGAATAACAAAGTCCATTAAAATAGTAACGTTTGCAACTACAACAGGCACATCCTCACAAATACCGACAGGTATAGCAGTTGATTTATCGGCCATTTGCAAAGATATTTCAGTAGGTGTCAACTTATTCAAATCAAGTCTACGATATAAAGAGAGAGGCATAACACTAACACCGGCTCCAAGATCACATAAAGCAGTTTTAACATGGTTTCTTTTAATGGAGCATGGTATAGTGGGTACTCCTGGATCTCCGAGTTTCTTTGGTATTCCACCCTTAAAAGTATAATTAGCAAGCATGGTGGAAATTTCAGCTTCCAGTATCTTTATCTTATTTGTAATAATATCTTTCATATACTTAGCATAAGGATTGGTTTTGAGCATATCAGTTAATCGCATACGTAAAAAGATAGGTCTAATCATTTCAGCAAAGCACTCAAAATCCTCGTCATCCTTTTCCTTGGATGGTTTAGGAGGAAATGGCATGGGTTTCTGAACCCATGGCTCTCTTTCTTTACCGTGTTTCCTAGCAAAAAAATCTTTCTTATCATAACGTTGATTCTTTGATTGTGGGTTATCAAGATCAATAGCAGGTTCAATTTCTATATCATTATCATTACTAGGTTGAGCATCATTATGAACATTATTATTAACATTATCACTAGTTTCAGGTTCATTACCATATTGTGTTTCAGCGTCAGAAATAGAAATATCATTTGGATTCTCAGGTGTTTCAACAATAGTATCACTAGAAGCATGCAAAGTCCTATCATTTTTCTTTTTCTTCTTTTTAGAAGAGCTAGGTGCATCTATATTATTTCTCTGAGAATCTTGCTCAATTCTTTTAGGATGGCCTTCAGGATACAAAGGTTCTTGAGTCATTCTACCACCTCTAGTCATAACTCTAACAGCATTATCATTATTCTTACTGTTCAATTCATTGAGCAAATCATTCTGAGCTTTAAGTACTTGTTCTACTTGAGTGGTAACCATAGAAGCATGTTTACTAATAAGTTTAAGTTCACCTTTGACATTAGCCCTATAATTACCCAAGTGTCCAAGCATATTTGAATTGTATTTCAATTCTCTACCAAAATAAGCATTAAAATCTTCTTGCTTAACCATAAATTTATCAAACTCATCTAAGCATGGGCTAGCAATTTTAGTAAATGGGATTACAGCTTTATCATATCTATAGAGAGAATTTACCTTTACTACCTGTGTCGGGTTATCAAGACCATGAGTTCCTTCAATAGGTAAAGGATTAAGATTATATGTTTCTTCAACAGGAGGTAAATTAAGACCATGTATTTCTTCAATAGGAGGTAAATTCTTAACATTTTCAGCTTTAATACCCTTTTCTTTCATAGATTTCTTTGCCTCTTGCATATCTTTAGGACTGAGAAATAGAATACCCCTCTTCTTCGGAGATGGTTTAGGAATATGCTCAGGAATTGGCTCCGGAGGTGTCCAATTATTTTCATTTGTCAACATATTATGCAATAGAATTTCAGCTTCATCTGGTGTTCTTTCCCTGAAAACAGAACCAGCACAACTATCCAGGTAATCTCTGGAGGCATCGGTTAGTCCATTATAAAAGATATCAAGTATTTCATTTTTCTTAAGAGGATGATCAGGCAAAGCATTAAGTAATTGGAGAAGCCACCCCCAAGCTTGTGGGAGACTCTCTTCTTCAATTTGCACAAAATTATATATATATCCCTTAAAAGCAGCTTGTTTCTTATGATCAGGTAAATATTTAGTAGAGAACTAATAAATCATATCCTGGGGACTACGCACACAACCAGGATCAAGAGAATTAAACCATATCTTAGCATCACCTTTTAATGAGAACGGAAATATTTTAAGGATGTAAAAGTAGCGAGTTCTCTCATCTTTAGTGAATAGGGTGGCTATATCATTCAATTTAGTAAGATGTGCCACAACAGTTTCAGATTCATAACCATGAAAAGGATCAGATTCAACCAAAGTAATTATATCAGGATCAACAGAGAATTCATAATCCTTATCAGTAACAAAGATAGGTGAAGTAGCAAAAGCAGGGTCAGGTTTCATTCTATCATTTAGAGATTGCTTACTCCATTTAGCTAATAATCTTTTAAGTTCAGTTCTATTTCTGCAAGCTAAAATGGCTAAAGAAGCATCTTGATCAAATACATAACCCTTAGGAATAGCAAGTGGTTCTTCATCATCACTTTCATCAATATCATCAGATTCAATATTTTTAATTTCTCTAGCCCTAGCAAGTTGTTCATCAAGAAAATCACTAAGTGGCATAGTAGTATCAGGCATAGAGGTAGTTTCATCATAAGTATCATGCATAGCAGAAGTGGCATCATCAATGACATGCGACATATCAGAACGAATAGCAGAAGCAGGTGTAGGTGTCACAAACTTACTCATAACAGAACGTGAATCAAGTGCAGAGCTAGATGGCAGTTCCTTACCTCCCCTCGTAGTTGAGGGATAGATCTTGGTTTTTGGATCTCTCAAGTTCTTCATAATGATAAGCAGATATATATCCCAAGTGACTCAAAGAATAGAGCAATGCTCCCCGGCAACGGCGCCAGAAAATGGTCTTGATAACCCACAAGTATAGGGGATCGCAACAGTTTTCGAGGGTAGAGTATTCAACCCAAATTTATTGATTCGACACAAGAGGAACCAAAGAATATTATCAAGTATTAGCAGCTGAGTTGTCAATTCAACCACACCTGGAAACTTAATATCTGCAGCAAAGTGTTCAGTAGCAAAGTAATATGATAGTAGTGATAACGGTAGCAAAAGGTAACAGTAGTAAAAGCAATGTTTTTGGTATTTTGTAGTGATGATAGCAATAGCAACGAAAAAGTAAATAAGCGAAGCACAATATATGGAAAGCTCGTAGGCAATGGATCGGTGATGGAGAATTATGCCGGATGCGGTTCATCATGTAACAGTCATAACCTAGGGTGACACAGAACTAGCTCCAGTTCATTGATATAATGTAGGCATGTATTTCGAATATAGTCATACGTGCTTATGGAAAAGAACTTGCATGACATCTTTTGTCCTACCCTCCCGTGGCAGCGGGGTCCTTACGGAAACTAAGGGATATTAAGGCCTCCTTTTAATAGAGAACCAGAACAAAGCATTAACACATGGTGAATACATGAACTCCTCAAACTATGGTCATCACCGGTAAGTATCCCGATTATTGTCACTTCGGGGTTAACGGATCACAACACATAATAGGTGACTATAGACTTGCAAGATAGGATCAAGAACACTCATATATTGATGAAAAAATAATAGGTTCAGATCTGAATCATGGCACTCGGGCCCTAGTGACAAGCATTAAGCATAGCAAAGTCATAGCAACATCAATCTCAGAACATAGTGGACACTAGGGATCAAACCCTAACAAAACTAACTCGATTACATGATAGATCCCATCCAACCCATCACTGTCCAGCAAGCCTATGATGGAATTACTCACGCACGGCGGTGAGCATCATGAAATTGGTGATGGAGGATGGTTGGTGATGATGATGGAGACGGATTCCCCTCTCCGGAGCCCCGAACGGACTCTAGATCAGCCCTCCCGAGAGGTTTTAGGGCTTGGCGGCGTCTTCGTATCGTAAAACACGATGATTTCTTCTCTCTGATTTTTTTCTCCCCAAAACTCAATATATGGAGGTGGAGTTGGAGTCGGAGAGGCAACAGGGGGCCCACGAGGTTGGGGGCGCGCCCCCCACCCTCGTGGAGAGACGATGGGCCCCTGGCCTTCATCTTTGGCAGGTATTTTTCTTATTTTCTGAAAAGTGTCTCCGTGAAGTTTCAGGTCATTCCGAGAACGTTTGCTCCTGCACATAAATAACACCATGGTAGTTCTACTAAAAACAGCGTTAGTCCAAGTTAGTTCCATTCAAATCATGCAAGTTAGAGTCCAAAACAAGGGCAAAAGTGTTTGAAAAAGTAGATATGTTGGAGACGTATCAACACCGGAGGGGGCTAGGGTTACACATAGTCGGTTACGAGGGAGGAGATCTACATATCCGTATTGCCAAGCTTGCCTTCCATGCAAAGGAAAGTCCCATCCGGACACGGGACGCAGTGTTCAATCTGGTATTTTCATAGTCCAGCAGTCCAGCCAAAGGATATAGTCCGGCTGTCCGGAGACCCCCTAATCCAGGACTCCCTTAGTAGCCCTTGAACCAGGCTTTAATGACGATGAGCCCGCCGCGCAGATTTGTCTTCGGCATTGCAAGGCGGGTTCTTCCTCCGAATACTCCATAGAAGATTTTGAACACAAGGATAGTGTCCGGCTCTGCAAAACAAGTTCCACATACCACCGCGGAGATAATAATATTTCCACAAATCTAATCTGCTGACACGTTTAGCAACATGACATCACGTCATGGCCCGGTCATTATTCGAACCGTTTTTCTCAATCAGCGCTGCACATATTGCGAGGCGGTTTTCTTGACACGTCTTGTCGAAGCAGAGATCGTGTCCCCCTTATTACGGGATTCTCATCAATACGGACATGGGTAACCCAATCGTGCCCGTTGGTATGACTCCTCGATTTTAGGCAAGTCCCAAACGGCCACGAGGAGGACGCTTGATATTCACCCTCTTTATAAAGAGGTCATACTCAATCGAATCCTTCCCCCGCCTCGAGTTCCAACACCCAAGGCTCAGGTCAGGCGCTTCGGACCTTCAACGATGTCTGGATCCAACCTTGAAGGTCGGTGGATGCCTTCCTCTGTCATAGAGGAAGACATCAAGAAGATGAGAGAGGCTAGGCATTTGACCCTCGAAATCTCGCACAGGCTGCCTGCTCGAGGGCAGGTCATTCCCACTCCCGAACCCGGCGAGAGCGTTGTATTCATCTCTCACTTCCTCCGAGGGCTAGGCCTCGCTATGGATCCCTTTGTTAGGGGGCTCATGTTCTATTATGGGCTGGATTTCCATGACCTGGCCCCGGATTTCGTCCTTCACATCTCATCGTTCATCGTCATGTCTGAGGCCTTTCTCCGCATTACCCCACACTTTGGCCTGTGGATCAAGGCTTTCAATGTGAAGCCGAAGATGATGAAGGGGCGACACGCAGAGTGCGGAGGTGCCGTGATAAGCAAAAGTGCTGACGTTCCATGGCCAGAGGGTTCCTTCCTAGAGGTGTTCGGTTTATGGCAACGGGAGTGGTTTTATATCACAGCTCCCTGAAGTGCCAAGTGGGTAGCCGCCCTGCCTTTCGCTCGGGCCCCCCACCACAACTGACATCATGGATCAACAAGGGGCTGAACTGGGGGCCAGTAAATGATGTGCCGATATTGCAGAGTCGCATCCGAGATCTCCTCGAGAGAGATGTAAGCCTGGTCACGGTAATGCAAGTCATGCTAGTTCGTCGAGTCCCGCCTTGCAAATGTCGACCCCTCCGTATGTGGGAATTCAACCCGGAAGGACCGTGAACTATTTAGCACTTCCTTGGCATGACGCTTGAAGAGATGTACAAATTGTTCTTTGGACCACAAATAAAGTGTCCGGACACCACCGAGGATGCGGGTCTAAGCTGTAATCGCCCAGATACCCAAGTAAGTAATCTCGTGGCCGCACACGCTGTCTTTTTATTTGTCATAACATTATTCTAAAAATTCGCTCCTTGACTAGGACTGGGTAACAAAGGCGAAGATGATCAGGTGTTCGGCCCCCCTTCCCGAAGGCTCGGCAAATCTAGTACTAGCCAGAATGCTCGAGCCGGCGCCTTATCAGGCGCCCTCAGGGGAAGATAAAGGGAGGAATAAAGAGGTTGAAAGCAGGCCTCACTCGTTATTCATCAAAACCAAGGGAATTAGCGCCTCCGCGAAGGAGGATAACCAGGGAGAAGAATCTGAAATTCCCTCTCCCCAAGGAAGGAAGAGGACCACCTCTGAAGACCCGGAAACAAAGGTTTCCAAACGGGGGAAGAAATCTTCGCCAGAGGGTCCTGCCTCGGAGGGTACTCTTGTCGCACAGTGCCCGCAAGGGGATCAGCCCTCTACCGAGCTGTAAGTACACAAAAAGTACTTAATAGTAAAAATATCCTACATTACTTCTGAAGACATAACCAAAGCATGTCTTGTAGTTCGGGTCGTAGCCCTTCTCGACAGAGTTCGTCTTCAGGGGATCTTCTTCCGGAGATGATGGAGAGCGAAACACCTCCCCCTGCCACCCCGCCTCATGAGGCGGGCGACCCTGAAGTGTCATCACGGAGGGTTTCTCCTGATCTGCCAAGGCCAGAGGGTAATCCTTTGGCCACCTAAAGTCCTCAGTATTCAGCTCCTAAAGAGAGCAACAGAAAGAGCGTGGAACCATACAGTGTGCGGTCGGACGCACTGAAGGATCTTCTGGAGCGAGCGGCCATCTCAGAAGCGCATCATATGCTAATGGGTATGGTGATTGAAAGGATTTCATCCGCCGAAAGCGGGTTGCATGAAGCTTTTATGAGTTTGCTAAAAGGCTTTAAGGTACGTGAAATAGTGTATGTTTTTGACAGTGCCGCACACGTTAGGTGTGCCCTATGTAGATAGTAACCTCTGAGACTCTGGTTGTCGTCGAGAACGGTGGCGAACAGAGGATCATAGTCCCAGGAAATAATTAGGCCGCCTTCATGTGCAGGTGGTTGAAGGTTCGGTGGCTAGCCAAACTGATGAGTTTGCCAAGCTGAAGTGGCAATTTGATGCGGTAGATGCCGACATCGTGCTTGTCAACAAGCGGCTCGATGAGGCACAGGGTATGTGATTTCTCCGGTGATCAACACATAGTAAGAGGAGCATGATGCCAGTATCTTAATATGTTGTGACTGCACATGGAGCTGCCGCTGTGGAGACCCTTTGGGCAGAACTTGCCCGAGCCAAGGAACAAGCCAGGAATAGTGATGCGGTCGCTCTAAAGGCGGTCGAAGAGCAGAGGGCCGAACAGGTTGCGCATTGCCAAAGCAAGGAAAAAATAGCCGAAATGGCCGTTGAGTTGAAAGATGCCACCGACCGTTACCAGCTTATTGAAAAAGAAAGCCGGATGAAGGCGGCGGACCTGGAGAAGGCCATGGTAGCAGCCAAGGAAGCCCGCTTCAAAATCAGAGCGGCGAAGGAGGAGCTGCGTCAAGCTGGGGATATCGCGGCTGGGAAGCCCTTTTTGTTGCGGATGAAGTTCGGAGATCCGATGTATGCCCCTCTTGATCAACTATGGAGTTCTGCAGACGCATACGTGGATTTGGCGGCAAGTGTTGCTGATGCGGCCGAGTACTTCAAGGATCAAAAAGATCGTGAAGCGGAAAAGCTATTCTGGTCACAGTTCCATCTTCCCGTGCGTCCGCTGCTGTTGAATGAGCGAATGGCCGAATGGGCCGAGCTCCATAGGTTGTCCGGGCTTGCCATGAGGTCTGTTATGGATCATCTGTGGCCGGAAGGACCAAGGCCGAATAGTTATTTTAGTTTAGTGCAACAGTTCCTTGGTGCTGTGCCGCACATCAACGCTATGAAGAGGTCGGCGTGCATAAAGGGTGCCCGGATGGCACTTGCCCGTGTCAAGACATACTGGGCAGAGATGGAGACCACCACTATTGCAACACAGGGTTCGGCCGTGGGCCGAGTTGCTGCCGAGCACTACTTTGAAGAAGTCCTTGAAGGCGCTCGTTCGATAGAGGCTCAGTGCTCGAAGAATATTATGTTCTGGTGACATGTATTCCATTGTAAAAACAATGTTTTATTGGATTATAAAGGCTGTGTTTATACTTTTGCCTGAAAGTATTATGATGCCTCCTGTGCGGCCGTTTATGTATATATGTATATAAGCTGAAAGTTTGCAGTCATCGGCTTCAGCCCCCACGCATATAATGCGGGGGTGTTCGCAAAAAACGCGTATTCACACTTGATCCAACATCTTGGTCCATGAAGAAGGTGGTAGCGCAGCGAACGAGGCAATCGTACTATATTGCTTTAACACTTTCACTTAGCCATAGGAGTTTGACGGTGGGACTACTATATAGCCCCTGGTACTTCCGCGCTCGTCCGAATACGGGGCGCATACATACATGACCGGGAAACGGCCCTTCGTTAATGCGGAGCAATCCCGAAGATTCCGCTAAGTCATCAAGTGGTTGACCAGTCTCCCGCTTTATCATGATAGTCAGTTTTCGTCTTTCTCTACTGAGGTGCTCATCTGGATTAACCAAGGCACAATCGCAGTAGTTCTCCCGGTGCCGCCTTAGCCGATAGAGCGGAACGTAAGGTAGCAAAACACGGGAGCCGGGCAAACCCAACATTTGACCAAAGACATGATTCAGAGCTGATGCATATAAGGCCAAACTCACGACGCTGAACACTCCCTAAGGTATTCGGTCTTTATAACATATGTCGGACTGAACAATGCCCTTAATAATAAACCCCGAGTGTCCAGGTACGTGAAATATCCTGACGTGGCCACATGCCAATAACGTCAGCATCCTTCTCGGTTGTATTAAGTATCCGGAGGATGTGAGCAACAAGAGACAGTAAAAAAAGGTTTACGCAGGGTCTTAATCTGAAAAGAAACCTTTGAGCGGGTCCCTGTTGCACGTCTGTGCCTGTGTCTCCGTTGTGCCGTGTCCTGGATGGGTGTAGCACAATTGTCATCTGTAAAAGAGAAGAACTTAGGTGAAAGTTGTCGTGCCAAAAAATTGGTTATTCTCAATAAACAATTAAAATTCAAGATAAGTCAAGTTGAGCCGAACTAGCCCTGATTACACGCGGGAAGCCCCTGGTACCGTCTGTGAGGGTTTAACCATCACACCAATCTCAGGTATATCTACTGATGCGCCGGACTCGTCTAACTGTGTCCGTGGTCTTGACGACCTGTCATTTATTCTGGTTGGTGAGGCCGTCTAGTGCTCGGCTGTTAAAGCCGCCGCGCATTCTTCCGTGCATAGGGAACGCTCAATATTTCCACTAACTGTGATAGTGCCACGTGGACCGGGCATCTTAAGCTTAAGAGAAGCGTAATGTGGTATCGCATTAAAACGAGCGAAAGTTGTTCTTCCGAGTAGTGCTTGATAGCCACTTCGGAATGGAGCGATGTAGAAAGTTAACTTTTCGCTTCGAAAGATGTCGGAAGAACCGAATACAACCTCTAGTAATAGAGAGCCCGTGCAGCGGGCCTCTGGGCCTGGTATTACTCCCTTGAAGGTAGTATTGTTGTGGCTGATTTTTGTCGGGTCTATCCCCATTTTGCGGACTGTGTCCTGATATATCAGATTTAGACCACTGTCGCCGTCCATAAGGACTTGTGTGAGATGGTATCCGTTTATTATTGGGTCTAACACCAAGGCGGCCAATCCTTCATGCCAGATGCTTGTCAGGTGATCCCTGCGATCAAAAGTGATCGGGCAGGCCAACCAGGGGTTGAACTTAGGAGTGACGGGCTCTACGGCGCGTATGTCTCGGAGTGCGTGTTTGCTTCTCCTCTTTGTCACATGGATCATGTTTACTGTTTTAACCTCTAGTAGGAATTTTTTCTGTCCTCCAGTGCTTTTGCTGGCGAGGTTCGTCCTCGTCTTCACTTGGTGTCTCCCTTCCCTTGTGTTTGGCGTTTAGCTTACCGTCCTGCTTAAAGACCCAGCACTCTCTGTGGGTGTGATTTGCAGGTTTATCAGGGGTGCCATGAATCTGACATAGTTTGTCTAGAATCTTGTTTAGGCTGGATGGTCCATCTCTGCTGCCTTTGAAAGGCTTTTTCCGCTGACCTGGTCGAGAGCCCCTGAATCCGGCGTTTACCGCCGTATTATCTGGGCTATCTTCTTTATTTTGACGCTTGCTTTTACTGCGTCGTGGTTTTCCATTGCCATCCCTGACTTCGGATGTGCTTGGGTCGCTGGTGCTACTGCGGGCTAACCAGCCATCTTCACCCGCACCAAAGCGGGTCATGAGGCTTGTCAGGGCTGCCATTGTTCTCGGTTTTTCTTGGCCGAGGTGTCTGGCGAGCCATTCGTCTCGGACGCTGTCCTTGAAAGCTGCTAAGGCTTCGGCGTCTGGACAGTCGACGATTTGGTTCTTCTTAGTGAGAAACTTGTTCCAAAGCTTTCGGGCTGACTCTCCGGGTTGTTGAATTATATGACTTAAATCGTCTGCATCCGGAGGTCGGACATAGGTCCCTTGAAAATTAGCCCGAAAAGCATCCTCGAGCTCCTCCCAACTTCCAATTGAGTTTTCAGGGAGGCTTTTCAGCCAGTGCCGAGCTGGTCCTTTGAGCTTGAGGGGCAAGTACTTGATGGTGTGGAGATCATCTCCGCGAGCCATATGGATATGGAGGATAAAGTCCTCAATCCAGACCCCAGGGTCTGTGGTCCCGTCGTATGCCTCTATGTTCACTGGTTTGAATCCTTCTGGGAATTCATGGTCCAGCACCTCATCGGTGAAACATAGGGGGTGCGCGGCACCCCTGTATTTGGATGTATCATGGCGTTCAGACGGTTGTAGTATTTGGTTTTGGTTTTGTTCTGGAGCGCGCTTCTTAGATCCATAGATGGATCTGGTCATACTAGATTTTTGGCGCAAGTCCTCACGTAGATCGTGTGTGGACTTATGTGTGGCCTTGTTAGCCGCTCTATCGCGGTCACAAGGTGGTTGATCCGGCCGGTTGGCCGTTTTATTTTCCGGCTGTGTGGGCTCTAAGGCCTCATCGTCGAATTCAGGTAATACCTTGTGCTTTGGATAGCTCTTTGTGTGGTAACTTCCACTATACTTTTCTTCGTTGTCGAGCACTTTGTTCCACCTGCTGTTGAGCGTATTTTGTGCGGCCTTAAGCCTTTGCTTCTGCTTCTTCAGACTCCTCGATGTGGCAATAAGCCTTATGCGGAGGTTCTCTTTTTCCAAGTGCCTTTCCGGGATGATGTGTGCATCTTCGTCCGGACTATTTTTCTCCCTAGAGGGGGATTGGTGAGGTTTATCCGTGGCGTCGCCGTGTTCGGACATCGGATCCATGTGGTCATCGTTTCCTCTAGAGTCGACTGGAGTGTTATTTTCTCTTGCGATGTTATCGCTGTTTTTGTTATGGCAGGGACTTAGAGCGGCTCCGCTAACGTCGGCGCTTGGGTTGCTTCTTGGAGGGGCCATCCTCCGCTGTCTCTTCGCCATTGGCTTCTTTGGGTGTATCCACCATGTATATGTCATGTGATGAAGTGGCTGTCCGGCGCCCTGTGGGCGATAGTTCCTGTCCGTCTCCTGCATCTTCGTCCATGCTGCCGATGTCTTCGGAGTCGAAGTTGAGCATGTAGGTTAAATCATCGACAGTGGCTACTAAGTGGGTGGTGGGTGGGCAGCGAATTTCTTCGTCGTCCTCATCCCAATCTATCTGGACATAGTTTGGCCAAGGTTCTCCTGAAAAGGAGAGAGACTTTAACGAATTTAGCACATCCCGAAAGGCGAGTGCTGAAAGATATCCGTGGAGGTGAACTCCATGATCGGAGTCCGGTCGGATTCGATAGGCACGGATGCAGGCGGCTCGGAGTCTGTGGCTGGAGACGACTCCAGTGGTTCGGCGACACGGCTCTCGCAAGGGGTGAAGTCAGTATCCGGATCCATCGCCACTGAGGGTGTGGCCTCCATGGCGGGGTCTATCCCTCCGTCCTTGGATGGAGCAATTTGCTCCGGATTGAAGGCCGGGGTGATTGCAGATGCGATATCCTGAACACTATTCGATGGTAGAGTTACGTCATGCTCGTCGTGATTGTGCGGCGCATCTGACATGGGCTCGAATTCGTCGAAGATCAAGTCTCCACGGATGTCAGCAGTGGTAGTTTAGGTTTCCGAACCTGACCTGATGGCCAGGGGCGTAGCTCTCGATCTGCTCCAGATGGCCAAGCGAATTGGCCCACAGTGCAAAGCCACCGAATATGAAGGTCTGTCCGGGGAGGAAAACCTCACCTTGGACCGCATCGTTATTGATGATCTAAGGAGCCATTGAGCCTTACAGTGACGGCATAGTGGAACTCTCAATGAAAGCACCAATGTCGGTGTCAAAACCGGCGGATCTCAGGTAGGGGGTCCCGAACTGTGCGTCTAAGGCGGATGGTAACAGGAGGCAGGGGACACGATGTTTACCCAGGTTCGGGCCCTCTTGATGGAGGTAATACCCTACGTCCTGCTTGATTGTTCTTGATGATATGAGTATTACAAGAGTTGATCTACCACGAGATCGTAGAGGCTAAACCCTAGAAGCTAGCCTATGGTATGATTGTCTGTTGTCCTACGGACTAAACCCTTCGGTTTATATAGACACCGGAGGGGGCTAGGGTTACACAAAGTTGGTTACAAGGGAGGAGATCTACATATCCGTATTGCCAAGCTTGCCTTCCACGCCAAGGAAAGTCCTATCCGGACACGGGACGAAGTCTTCAATCTTGTATCTTCATAGTCTAATAGTCCGGCCAAAGGATATAGTTCGGCTGTTCAGAGACCCCCTAATCCAGGACTCCCTTAGAGCATGTGGGGGATTTCCACAGTCAGGTACCTCACCTCCCGGAGCTTCGCAATATCTTCATCGGTAACCGAGGAGGACGTCCACCTGCCTTGGGAGCTAGATTCGGACATGACTAGAAGGCTTGGTAGCAATGAAAGAAATTGGGACCTGGGCATTGGAGCTCGGGGCTGGAAAGGCTAAGGAAGAGGTAGGCGTGGGGGAGAAAGGTGGGTCTGTATCCCTTTATAAAGGCGATGAATATCGAAAGGCCTCCACACAGGCCTCAAAGCTTGCCTATTCCCAAGGGATCGTGCAAACGACACGGTTGGATTACCCACGCCCGTATTAATAAGAATCCCATGATAAATGGGCATGATCTCTGCTTTGACGAGATGTGCCAATAAAGACCGTGTCTCGTAATGTGGAGCGAGAGGATGAAAGACGGTTCGAAATAATAACTAGGCAGGGAACGTGACGTCTCGCCTCGAAAGCCGTCAGTAGATGGGACTTGTTAAATATTATATCATGTTGTGGTTGTATGTGGTGTCTGTTTTGTAGAGCTGGACACGTTCTCTGTTCAAGGGCTACTTTGAAGTATTCAGAGGAGGAACCTGCCTTGCAAAGCCAAAGACAATCTGCATGCCGGACACATCGTCATTGAAGCCTGGTTTAGGGGCTACTAAGGGAGTCCTGGATTAAGGGGTCCTCGGGCGTCCGGGCTATGTGACATGGCCGCACTAATGGGCCATGGAGATATAAGACGGAAGACTTCCTCCCGTGTCCGGATGGGACTCTCCTTGGCATGGAAGGCAAGCTTAGCGTGTGGATGTGAATATTCCTTTCTCTGTAAACCGACTCTGTACAACCCTAGCCCCCTCCGGTGTCTATATAAACCAGAGGGTTTAGTCTATAGAGGCAATCATAATCACATAGGCTAGACAATTAGGTTTAGCCATTATGATCTCATGGTAGATCAACTATTGTAACCCCTACACTCATCAAAGTCAATCAAGCAGGACGTAGGGTATTACCTCCATCAAGAGGGCCCGAACCTGGGTAAAACATTGTGTCCCTTGTCTCCTATTACCACCAATCCTTAGACGCACAGTTCGGGACCCCCTACCCGAGATTTGCTGGTTTTGACACTGACAGTGCCCAGTAGTGGGTTTGATCTTACGGTGCTTGATCCCAGTGACAGAAAGGGAACCGACACGTATGTATCGTTGCTACTAAGGATAAAAATATGAGATCTATATCTACCGCCATATAGATAAATGTTGGGGAACGTAGTAATTTCAAAAAAAATCCTACGCACACACAGATCATGGTGATGCATAGCAATGAGAGGGGAGAGTGTGTCTACGTACCCTCGTAGACTGAATGTGGAAGCGTTAGCACAACACGGTTGATGTAGTCGTACGTCTTCACGATCCGACCGATCCAAGTACCGAACGCACAGCACCTCCGAGTTATGCACATGTTCAACTCGATGACGTCCCATGAGCTCCGATCCAGCAAACCTTCACAGGCGAGTTTCATCAGCACGACGGCGTGGTGACGGTGACGATGATGCTACCGACGCAGGGCTTCGCCTAAGCACAACTACGATATGATCGAGGTGGATTATGGTGGAGGGGGGCACCGCACACGGCTAAGAGATCAATGATCAATTGTTGTGTCTCTGGGGTGCCCCCTTGCCCCCGTATATAAACGAGCAAGGGGGAGGAGGCGGTCGGCCAGAGAGAGGCGTGCCAAGAAGGGGAGTCCTACTCCCACTAGGAGTAGCACTCCCCCTTTTCCTACTAGTAGTAGGAGAGGGGAAAGGAAAGGGAGAGGAGAAGGAAAGAGGGGGCCGGCCCCCCTTGCGCTAAACCAATTCGGTTTGGGCCTTGGGGGGCGCGCCCCACACTCCCCTTGCTGCCCTCTATTTCCACTAAGGCCCATGTAGGCCCATTAAGCCCCCCGGGGGGTTCCGGTAACCGCCTGGTACTCCGGTATATGTCCGAAACCTTTCCGGTGTCTGAACATAGTCATCCAATATATCGATCTTTACGTCTCGACCATTTCGAGACTCCTCGTCATGTCCGTGATCATATCCGGGACTCTGAACTACCTTCGGTACATCAAAACACAAAAACTCATAATACCGATCGTCACCGAACTTTAAGCGTGCGGGCCCTACGGGTTCGAGAACTATGTAGACATGACCGAGACACGTCTCCGGTCAATAACCAATAGCAAAACCTGGATGCTCATATTGGCTCCCACATATTCTACGAAGATCTTTATCGGTCAAACCGCATAACAACATACGTTGTTCCCTTTGTCATCGATATGTTACTTTCCCAAGATTCGATCGTCGGTATCTCAATACCTAGTTCAATCTCGTTACCAGCAAGTCTCTTTACTCGTTTTGTAATACATCATCCCGCAACTAACTCATTAGTTACAATGCTTGCAAGGCTTATAGTGATGTGCATTACCGAGTGGGCCCAGAGATACCTCTCCGACAATTGGAGTGACAAATCCTAATCTCGAAATACGCCAACTCAACAAGTACCTTCGGAGACACCTGTAGAGCACCTTTATAATCACCCAGTTACGTTGTGACGTTTGGTAGCACACAAAGTGTTCCTCCGGTAAACGGAGTTGCATAATCTCATAGTCATAGGAACATGTATAAGTCATGAAGAAAGCAATAGCAACATACTAAACGATCAAGTGCTAAGCTAACGGAACGGGTCAAGTCAATCACATCATTCTCCTAATGATGTGATCCCGTTAATCAAATGAAAATTGACAACTCATGTCTATGGCTAGGAAATATAACCATCTTTGATCAACGAGCTAGTCAAGTAGAGGCATACTAGTGACACTCTGTCTGTCTATGTATTCACACATGTATCATGTTTCCGGTTAATACAATTCTAGCATGAATAATAAACATTTATCATGATATAAGGAAATAAATAATAACTTTATTATTGCCTCTAGGGCATATTTCCTTCATTCTCCCACTTGCACTAGAGTCAATAATCTAGATTACACAGTAATGGTTCTAGCACCCATGGAGCCTTGGTGTTGATCATGTTTTGCTCGTGGAAGAGGCTTAGTCAACGGGTCTGCAACATTCAGATCCATATGTATCTTGCAAATCTCTATGTCTCCCACCTGGACTTGATCCCGGATGGAGTTGAAGCATCTTTTGATGTGCTTGGTTCTCTTGTGAAATCTGGATTCCTTTATCAAGGCAATTGCACTAGTATTGTCACAAAAGATTTTCATTGGACCCGATGCACTAGGTATGACACCTAGATCGGATATGAACTCCTTCATCTAGACTTCTTCATTTGCTGCTTCCGAAGCAGCAATGTACTCCACTTCACATGTAGATCCCGCCACGACGCTTTGTTTAAAACTGCTCCAACTGACAGCTCCACCGTTCAATATAAACACGTATCCGGTTTGCGATTTAGAATCGTCCAGATCAGTGTCAAAGCTTGCATCAACGTAACCATTTATGTTGAGCTCTTTGTCACCTCCATAAACGAGAAACATATCCTTAGTCCTTTTCAGGTACTTCGGGATGTTCTTGACCGATGTCCAGTGATCCACTCCTAGATTACTTTGGTACCTCCCTGCTAAACTAATAGCAAGGCACACATCAGGTCTGGTACACAACATTGCATACATGATAGAGCCTATGGCTGAAGCATAGGGAACATCTTTCATTTTCTCTCTATCTTCTGTAGTGGTCGGGCATTGAGTCTTACTCAACTTCACACCTTGTAACACAGGCAAGAACCCTTTCTTTGCCTGATCCATTTTGAACTTCTTCAAAATGTTGTCAAGGTATGTGCTTTGTGAAAGTCCAATTAAGCGTCTTAATCTATCTCTATACATCTTGATGCCCAATATGTAAGCAGCTTCACCGAGGTCTTTCATTGTAAAACTCTTATTCAAGTATCCTTTGATGATATCCAGAAATTCTATATCATTTCCAATCAACAATATGTCATCCACATATAATATTAGAAATGCTGCAGAGCTCCCACTCACTTTCTTGTAAATACAGGCTTCTCCAAAAGTATGTATAAAACCATATGCTTTGATCACACTATCAAAACGTCTATTCCAACTCCGAGAGGCTTGCACCAGTCCATAAATGGATCGATGGAGCTTGCACACTTTGTTAGCACCTTTTGGATCGATAAAACCTTTAGGTTGCATCATATACAACTCTTCTTCCAGAAATCCATTCAGGAATGCAGTCTTTATATCCATTTGCCAAATTTCATAATCATAAAATGCGGCAATAGCTAACATGATTCGGACGGACTTAAGCATCGCTACGGGTGAGAAGGTCTCATCGTAGTCAACTCCTTGAACTTGTCGAAAACCTTTCACAACAACTCGAGCTTTGTAGACAGTAACATTACCATAAGCGTATGTCTTCTTCTTGAAGATCCATTTATTTTCGATGGCTTGCCGATCATCGGGCAAGTCAACCAAAGCCCACACTTTGTTCTCATACATGGATCCCATCTCAGATTTCATGGCCTCAAGCCATTTTGCGGAATCTGGGCTCATCATCGCTTCCTCATAGTTCGTAGGTTCGTCATGGTCAAGTAACATGACCTCTAGAATAGGATTACCGTACCACTCTGGTGCGGATCTTGCTCTGGTTGACCTACGAGGTTCGGTAGTAACTTGATCTGAAGTGTCATGATCATCATCATTGGCTTCCTCACTAATTGGTGTAGGTGTCACAGGAACTGGTTTCTGTGATGAACTACTTTCCAATAAGGGAGCAGGTACAGTTACCTCATCAAGTTCTACTTTCCTCCCACTCACTTCTTTCGAGAGAAACTCCTTCTCTAGAAAGGATCCATTCTTAGCAACAAAAGTCTTGCCTTCGGATCTGTGATAGAAGGTGTACCCAACTATTTCTTTTGGGTATCCTATGAAGACACATTTCTCTGACTTGGGTTCGAGCTTATCAGGTTGAAGCTTTTTCACATAAGCATCGCAGTCCCAAACTTTAAGAAATGACAACTTTGGTTTCTTGCCAAACCATAGTTCATAAGGAGTCATCTCAACGGATTTAGATGGTGCCCTATTTAACGTGAATGCAGCCGTCTCTAAAGCATAACCCCAAAACGATAGCGGTAAATCAGTAAGAGACATCATGGATCGCACCATATCTAGTAAGGTACAATTACGACGTTCGGACACACCATTACGTTGTGGTGTTCCGGGTGGCGTGAGTTGTGAAACTATTCCATATTGTTTCAAATGTAGACCAAACTCATAACTCAAATATTCTCCTCCACGATCAGATCGTAGAAACTTTATTTTCTTGTTACGATGATTTTCCACTTCACTCTGAAATCCTTTGAACTTTTCAAATGTTTCAGACTTATGTTCCATTAAGTAGATATACCCTTATCTGCTCAAATCATCTGTGAAGGTGAGAAAATAACGATACCCGCCGCGAGCCTCAATATTCATTGGACCACATACATCAGTATGTATGATTTCCAACAAATCTATTGGTCACTCCATTGTTCCGGAGAACGGCGTTTTAGTAATCTTTCCCATGAGGCATGGTTCGCAAGTACCAAGTGATTCATAATCAATTGATTCCAAAAGTCCATCAGTATGGAGTTTCTTCATGCGCTTTACACCAATATGACCTAAACGGCAGTTCCACAAATAAGTTGCACTATCATTATCAACTCTGCATCTTTTGGCCTCAACATTATGAATATGTGTGTCACTACTATCGAGATTTAACACAAATAGACCACTCTTCAAGGGTGCATGACCATAATAGATATTACTCATATAAATAGAACAACCATTATTCTCAGATTTAAATGAATAACCGTCTCGCATCAAACAAGATCCAAATATAATGTTCATGCTCAACGCTCGCACCAAATAACAATTATTCAGGTCTAAAACTAATCCCGAAGGTAGATGTAAAGGTAGCGTGCCAACGGCGATCACATCGACTTTGGAACCATTTCCCACACGCATCGTCACCTCGTCCTTAGCCAGTCTTCGCTTAATCCATAGTCCCTGTTTCGAGTTGCAAATATTAGCAACAGAACCAGTATCAAATACCTAGGTGCTACTGCGAGCTCTGGTAAGGTACACATCAATAACACGTATATCACATATACCTTTGTTCACCTTGCCATCCTTCTTATCCGCCAAATACTTGGGGCAGTTCCGCTTCCAGTGACCAGTCTATTTGCAGTAAAAGCACTCAATCTCAGGCTTAGGTCCAGACTTGGGTTTCTTCTCCTGAGCAGCAACTTGTCTGCTGTTCTTCTTGAAGTTCCCCTTCTTCTTCCCTTTACCCTTTTTCTTGAAACTGGTGGTCTTGTTGACCATCAACACTTGATGCTCCTTCTTGATTTCTACCTCCGCTGCCTTTAGCATTGCGAAGAGCTCGGGAATTGTCTTATTCATCCCTTGCATATTATAGTTCATCACGAAGCTCTTGTAGCTTGGTGGCAGTGATTGAAGAACTCTGTCAATGACACTATCAACAGGAAGATTAACTCCCAGTTGAGTCAAGTGATTATGATACCCAGACATTTTGAGTATATGTTCACTCACAGAACTATTCTCCTCCATCTTGCAGCTATAGAACTTATTGGAGACTTCATATTTCTCAATCCGGGCATTTTCTTGAAATATTAACTTCAACTCCTGGAACATCTCATATGCTCCATGACGTTCAAAACATCGTTGAAGTCCCGGTTCTAAGCCGTAAAGCATGGCACACTGAACTATCGAGTAGTCATCAGCTTTACTCTGCCAGACGTTCTTAACGTCATCAGCAGCATCTGTAGCAGGCCTGGCACCCAGTGGTGCTTCCAGGACGTAATTCTTCTGTGCAGCAATGAGGATAATCCTCAAGTTACGGACCCAGTCCGTGTAATTGCTACCATCATCTTTCAACTTTGCTTTCTCAAGGAACGCATTAAAATTCAACAGAACAACAGCACGGGCCATCTATCTACAATAACATAGACAAGCAAAATACTATCAGGTACTAAGTTCATGATAAATTTAAGTTCAATTAATCATATTACTTAAGAACTCCCACTTAGATAGACATCCCTCTAATCATCTAAGTGATCACGTGATCCATATCAACTAAACCATAACAGATCATCACGTGAAATGGAGTAGTTTTCAATGGTGAACATCACTATGTTGATCATATCTACTATATGATTCACGCTCGACCTTTTGGTCTCAGTGTTCTGAGGCCATATCTGCATATGCTAGGCTCATCAAGTTTAACCCGAGTATTCTGCGTGTGTAAAACTGTCTTACACTCGTTGTAGATGAACGTTGAGCTTATCACACCTGATCATCACGTGGTGTCTCTGCATGACGAACTTTGGCAACGATGCATACTCAGGGAGAACACTTTTACCTTGAAATTTAGTGAGAGATCATCTTATAATGCTACCGTCAAACAAAGCAGAATAAGATGTATAAAGGATAAACATCACATGCAATCAATATAAGTGATATGATATGGCCATCATCATCTTGTGCCTTTGATCTCCATCTCCAAAGCACCGTCATGCACTACAAAAAAAGACACATCCGTGACATTTTGGGCCGAACGAATTTTTTTTCTGTCATACATATGACACTTCTATGACAATAATTGTGACAAAACCCGGTATCATCATAGATGTGGTGGGCTCCTACTTCTATGACAAAAAAATCATGACAGAAAATGGGCTTTCCGTCTTGGGCGGGCCGGAGACGCAGCTGCATGACATTCTTTGGGCCGTCCATGACGAAAAAACCGTGGTAGAAGCGAGGGGGAGGAAAAATTCGAGGAGTTCCCGGTTACGGTGGGAGGTCGGGGGCCGAGCGATGCGCGTTTCTCTCATACACGTACGCGCGTGTGTGCTAGGCGTTGGCTCTAACTGAACCCGAGCGAGGCGTTGGGCTCTAATTAACTGAACCCAAGCGATTGCACTACAGGCTACGCATTACTGAACCCGAGCGATCGATCGATGGATGTTAATTGAACCCGATCGAGCGATTCCTTCGCTACTGCTACTAACAGAAGCCGATCGATGCTGCCTCTGGGATGAACAGTGAGTGTTGCGGGGGGGTTTGGATGAACAGTGAGCGGTGGCGTTGCCTCTGGATGAACAGGACCCCGAGGTGTGGTGGAGGGCTGTATGAACAGTAGATGGTGGATGGGTGCCCATGGAGGGGTGGTTGAACAGGACCCCGTGGTGTGGAGGGCTGGATGAACAGTAGATGGTGGAGGGGTGGTTGAACAGTAGCCGGTGGAGTAGCGCGCGGTGGAGGCTGGATGAACAGGAGCCCATGGAGGCTGGAGGAGGTCGACGGTGGAGATGAATAGTATCCCGTGGAGTCCCGCTTTGCGGTACACCACACCCCTCCCGATGAACAGGACCCCCGTTTCGACCGTAGGAGGTCCGTTTCGTCCGTTTTGCGGTACGCCACACCCCTCCCGATCAACAGGACCCCCGTTTCGACCGTAGGAGGTCCGTTTCCTCCATTTTGCGGTACGCCAGACCCCTCCGGATGAACAGGATCCTGTTTCGAACGTGGTCGGTCGAACGCAATGTCGTTTCCTCCGTTCTGCGGAACGCCAGGCCTCGTTTCCATCACCTGTTCCGTCCAAGCCCTCCCGATGAACACAACCATGCATTCTGTTCCGACCCAGCCGGTTGGCTCCCACGCGTTCTGTTGCCTCCCGATGAACACGACGCATTCCGTTGCCTCCCCATGAACACGACGCATTCCATTGCCTCCCCATGAACACGACGACGATGCTGCCTCCCCATGAACACGACGACGACGCTGTTTCTCCATTCCGACCCAGCCATGTACACGAGCCCTGGCCGTACGTATGCGCGAGTAGGTGTTCGAGACCCCGCCCGTATGTACACATACGTGGCCGTATTTTCTTTCTTGCACCCTGGCCGCTGTACGTATGTGTACATGCTACGTGCGCGCCTCTACTACGACACGTACGCGCCTCTACTACGACACATGCGTGCCTCTACATCCACCAGTATATATGTACGTACACGTTCGCGACCAGAATGACAACGCTATGTACGCTTCGACCAGGTGGGTCCCGACTGTCAGGCACTTCCTTGCGTGCGAAGATGTAGCTGGTGGGTCCCAGCAGTCAGGGGGGCGAATCGTTTTTTTGCCCGGACGCACTTCCTTGCGTGCGAAGATGTAGCTATTGGGTCCCAACAGTCAGGGGGCGAATCATTTTTCTTTGCCCGAACGCACTTCCTTGCATGCGAAGATGTAGCTGGTGGGTCCCAGCAGTCAGGGGGAAATGTTTTTTTCACGAAATACGGTGGCCCGTCCAGTGGGTCCCCGCTGTCACGTGGAGGAATCATTATTTTGCACGAAATACGATGGGTCCCCGCTGTCAGGTGGCCCGTCTCGTGGACCCAGCTGTCAGTCTCTCCATGTACAGTCCACGTCCGATGGAAGCCATTCCTTCACCACGTTGACCATGCCGAGCCGAGAGCACCAGGGCGGTGGACGACGGCGAGGCCTAGGAAGGGGACGACGCGGATCCGGGGAAGACACAGCAGTGGATGCCCATGCGTAGAGGAGTATGAGGGTTCACTCGTTCGGCTGCAGTGTGAGGCTGCCGTTGCCGCAGAATAACAGGGGGTGTGGGTGCGTAGAGGGATGGGCTGGACAGCGGTGGGAGTAGTAGGGGGCGGTGAGGCCTCCACGGCATCACAGCCGGCCACGGGCGGCAGGAGCAGGCAGCACGACCGGCTGCTTTGGGCGGCTGGAGCAAGAAGACCAGAGGTTGAAGAAACACTACGGCCGTCGGATGGACATCGTACGGTCACTGGAGCTAGAATTGTTCATATATTGACTATAAGTTGACAAAGGCCTCCATCCCAGTCAACTTAGTAGGCCCACAAGTCAGCCTCCCACCAAGATGGGTCCCAGGTAGCAGGGGGTATTCATTTTTTTGTGCGTAATAAGGAGGCACTTCCGGTGGGTCCGAGCTGACAGCGGGGGGAACGTTTTTTTTGCAAAATACCGTGGCCCGTACTGTGGGTCCTAGCAGTCAAGGGGAAACGTTTTTTTCGCGAAATACTGGTGGCCCGTCCGCTGGGTCCCTGCTGTCAGGTGGAGGAATAATTATTTTCCGCGTAATAAGGAGGCACTTCCTTGTGGCTGCCGTGGACCCAGCTGTCAGCCTCTCCACGTACAGTACTCTTTTGATGGAAGTCGGTCGTTGACCACATTGACCACGCCGCGTCGAGAGCACCACGGCGGTGGACAATGGCGAGGCCTAGGAAGGGGACGACGCGGAGCCGGGGAAGACGCAGCGGTGGAAGCCCACCCAGAGAGGAGTACGAGGGTTCACCGGTTCGGCTGCGGTGTGAGGCTGCCGTCGCCGTAGAATAACAGGGGGTGTGGGTGAGTAGAGGGATGCCCTGGCCAGCGGTGGAAGTAGTAGGGGGCGCTGAGGCCTGCGCGGCAGCACAGCCGGCCATGGGAGGCGGGAGTAGGCGGTCCTGCCAGCGCTGCTTTGGCGGCTGGAGCAAGAAGATCAGATATTGAAGAAACACGATGGTCGTTGGATTGACATCCAACGGTTACGCCTGCTAGAATCGTTTGTTGACGTATATAATAACTAAAAAAATCTTGCATACGCGTCAACTAAACAGGCCCACAAGTCAGACCACTCCCTCTTTTTTTAGTAATTTATATATAGCTCATGGCAATTTCTTATGCAATTTATTGCAGTCGTTTTTTTTTGTTGGCCAGGGCCAATTTCGCATATTTCTGTGGGTTCCAAACTATTTTTAATACCGAAATGTCGAGCCAGATTAAAAGTACTTTGAAGATATATTTAAATTAGGTTAATGCCCAGTGAAATAGGAATCTAAAAATGTGAAAAAAAATCAGAAATTATAAAGTAATTGCCAATTTGTCATCTGTTTTTATATTTACAACACATTTCATATTACTTTCAAGATTTGCAGGCGTCTTGAAAGAGTTGGAGCCCATCAGGGCGTAGAAAAATAAGTAGGCCTGGATTGGGTATTCTTCAGAAAAAATAAACTGGGCTCATTTTCACAAAGAAAAAATAGCTGGGCTGGTCACATGGTGAACATAAAATATAAGCCTGGGCTATACGGGCCACAGCCTAGTTCAAACCCTACTCCGTCTCAACAATACCAAACAAAAAAATACTGCTCGAGTAGCTACGTCCCAGGTGTCAGCCGATCTTGTGTTGTTCTCTTGTCTATTGACTATATACGCTCACAATGTTGTGGGTCCCAGATGTCACGAAAACACTAGGAGGAAGCATTTTATTTTTCCATACGCTGACGTGGTGGGCCTCGACTATCATCCTCTCCACGTACTTCTGCCGATTCCTGTTGTTTGTTGACCATGTTGACAATGTGAGAGGGCGGCGCTGCGGCGAGCGCACCAAAGCGCGCGAAGGACGTCGGCGTTAACGATTTTGGAGATGGTGGGGCGGCGATGCGTGCGCTGAGGCACAACCAGCCGTGGGAGGCAGAAGCAGGCGGCCCCGCCGGCGCTGGTTTGGTTTTGGGGGCTGGAGGAAGACAGGACTGAAGAAACACGATAGGCTGTAAAAGCAGCAGGAGTACTTAACAACCTTAACTGAAACCAGCAGGGGCACTTAACAACCAAAGCTGAAAGCAGTATGAGTACTTATACAGGTTCAATCATACAAAGCACGCCTCGAATAGTGCTACTTTGCCTACAGTTAACTAAGGGTGAGGCTGCCAAGCCCCAGGACAAGGCCCAGGCGCCACCCCGCGCATCCACAACCTTCTGAAAGCGGCTTCATCTCGCAACGTGGTCAATAAACAGGATATTCGCTTTAGAGCCATGGAAAAGCATGAACATAATCTTCTGTCCTACTCTACAAGATGGACGGGCCTTCATTATTTGAGACCACCCATGAATAAGTATCTTTTCACCTCCAAGGGGAATTGAGTAGGTCGACATAAACATCATGTTGTGACCAAGCGCAAGCCTGACCCGACCATGGTCAGGCATCTGTATAGGAACAATAGAACTCGGCAGTTCCTATTTTCCTGTTTCAAGAAGATCACAGCTGTAAAACTGTGTATAAGCAATAGTTTATGAACAACATATATAACAGAAAACAGCTCATACCATAAGTTTCTCGACACAGTTGGACCTGTTCAACTAGTGCAGCAGTGTCACACATATCCCACGTGGCCTTCCACCATTGAAACGCCCCACAAGGACCTCAAGATGATCAATAAAGTGTAGGAACTTGTGGATGTCGATCCAGTCAACTTCAGTGCCATTAGTAACAGCCGAGTTATTACAGAGTAACAAACGAACAAACTCCTTAACTCTGGAAAAAACCTACACGTGCCACCAATTATAAGAAAATATTAGTTAGAAGTAGCATCTTCGTGAGAGATTCGTTGCTACTTCTAAAGTTAAATTGTGATTAGTTAGACAGAATAGGTGGATTAAGAAGTAATCGAGGCAACAAGCAAGAACCAGATACAAAACTAACATGGATGAACAATTGGAACGACGTCAGGGTGGAAGATCGCAGTGAAGATGAGACCAGGTTCTGCTATTTCCATCAACATTCGTGCGCCAACTTTCAGTCTGTAACACTTGAGAAAGTTTATCCAAGTTCGGCCATAAAAAAACAGCGATCTTCTTGGTTCATGAACCCAACTCGGAACTTATATCCATGGCTTGTCTTCACTGTGACCATTAAACTAGTGTATTCAGTTATGGCAAGGCCGAGCATCTTGAGTACATGTGTTCTGGCAGAGCAAATAATACACTGCAGGAAAAATAATATGAGAACACAACATGTTCAAAAAAACCCCACCCTCCCGGATAGAAAAGAGGATTCTAGGAACATACTGTGTGCGTTTCAAAATGATGTGTTAGGATGAGAAGGAACAAGTGTGGCGTCTCACCGAGGGCGCAGAAACCTGTAGGGTACTCGCACTTTGGGCACTGCACATGAAACACACTAGATTCAGTAGGAAGAAAAATGCATCAACGGCGGCGGCTGCCATCCTAGGATTACCTGCGACCAAGGGACTTGGATTTATCGGGGATGGATGAAGAATTCGTACCTGGTTCTCCATGAGAAAACCCTATGCAATCGCCGAGAGGGGGTTTTCTATGAACAAGTAGACGAGGGAGAAGGGGATTCATGCCCAGTGAAATATTACCGCTTCGTCCGTCCAGCTTACTGCTAAAGCTGGAAAGGGGGGTTGTGATTTGACGGCTCATTGGGCATTACTGCGGCGCTACGACCGGGGTGTGTCTACCGTGAAGTTGTCCACTCTAATTTGTGCATATGGCACGTGGACCCCGTTGCCGGTTGCCCCACATATCAGCGAAAGGAAGTAGAAAGACAGGAGTAACTAGTTACACATAAATATATTTTTTAACAGAGAGATACTCCCTCTGTAAAGAAATATACAAATCTTTTATATCACAGTCTCACCTTGCCGCTCTGCAACGCACGGGCATTATGGGGGTTCAGCTTTTTTTTATGGGGGTTCAGCTGAGAATATAATACTCAGATAGGCTCACAGTTCTGGACTTTGGGCCGCAGGCCAACCCTGCATGTTTGGGGGCCCATGTGTTCTACCTCAGAACTTTTCATATTGCAAGCGATTGGTATGGCGCTGGTTTTAGATGCTGTCGCAAGGCGAATACACAAAATTGAATAAAGCACGGCAGCTGTTGGAATGAAATTGAACGACAGTTCCTAACCAGCAATCAAAGTTGCAATTCTATCAACGATATACCATGTGATAAATAATACTGTCGTACTACTTATACACACAGGACACTTGTTTCACCATGCCAGATTATTACATCAAAATCTCTCGGAGGATAGATCAGTTCGGCAGTTGCGTGCTGCTACTGAAGAATTTCAAAGTTGATTTGGACCAGCTCTCCTTGCCGAGAAAGTTCGATTTTGAAATCATCCCCTACCGCAAGATATGATTTAGATTTTAACCTTGACCATCCTTTAGCATCAATCATCATGCGACCATCCTTTGTACTTACGGTATATTGAGCAGGTTCATTCACACCAAGGCTGCGCATGGTAAGAGAAACTTGGCTGCGGTCGCCCGGATTGTTGAACGACTCCCTCGTTGCTCTAGGAATTCTCTGTTTGCAAACAAGAAGACATACCCAAACAGTTAGATCAACACAGTGAATCATGTGAAACAACATGGAAAGAAAAAAGAACGAAGCACTTGGGTGGCCAATGCTTACCAAGAAGGTGGACATGTCGGTTTTTGTAAGGACTTTGGTATATGAAGTGCAAACTGCAGCCCAGTCTGTTGCCGGTGCAACTGCACGGGCCGGAGCAGATGCAAGTGCAAGTGTTGGTGCAGGTGCCGAAGCCGCTGCTGCTGCCGGAGATGGCGCTACTTGTAGAGCTGGTGCCGGTGTCGGAGCAGGTGCCGGTGTCGATGCCCGATCCTCCGGTAGATCAGACTGATCCGCTGACGCGGTCGGTGCCCAATCCTCAGCTGGATCAGACTGAGTTGCTGCCGCTGTCAGTGCTAGAGCAACTGCCGGTGCTTGATCTATGCGAGATAGCGGCGATCGTGTCTGGTCTGCTATGATCAGCTTTCTAACTTGACTAGGATCCGTGACCGTGATCCAGTTTTTTTCTTCATTTCTTTTAAACACGAGAAGGACTAATTGTGGCATTTTTGTTAAACCAAACTGCAGTTCATCATAGGGATTCAGCTTGTACTCAGACAACAGACTGATCCAATTTTTTCCAGTAATATAAGTGATGGACAGTGCCTTCGTTACTGACACGACATAAGAAGTGAAACCTGCAAAAATAGCCATCGTAGAGCAAACCAAACGGTTTATTCTATGATGAATGTCACATGGCAAAACCTGCATCGTAAAATTGCAGGAAAAGAAAGAAAACATGACATTAAATCAATAAGATTTACTTGATGTGACACGAGTGAATCCTGACCAGGAAATAACTATGTTGAAGTACTAAACAGAAGATTGATCGTCCAACTACGCGTGGCATGAAGGGGCCCCGCCTACTCCCACAAGTAGGACAGTCCAAAGGTCGTGACAAATCGTATGGACCGAACATCCATGGGACTGGAAATCCTGGTGGGTGCGATAAACCCTGTAATGCATACAGATATTGGAGTGTAACCATAATTGATAAACTGTCCTCACAAAAAATATGATCTGGATACTTCAAAATATATAGACTGAATTGAGTGGACATACATTAACATAGACCGTTCTCAGGACTGACCACACACCAAAAGCAGCAGTACTAATAAACAATACAGGGTTCACAAACACAAATCAAGTACTGAACAATAGTACTTACTACAGACAAGCAAAGTTGCACTAACTAAACTCTGCAGACTATTTCTTGCCACCGACCTATGGGATGAACCCCGCATAACTGACTAGGCCATGGACTTCGTGCGAGATGTCTACATGCACCATCACCATCTTGTCAACCTTGGAGAACCTAACAGAGTGGTCTTTCCACTCATAAACATGATGATGAAGACAGGCCGCATCAAATTTGTTGGGAAGCTTTACAAGAACCACACCATTCGTAATCAAAGGCACAGCCAGTAAATTGTTGTGGTCAAGTACAGCCTCGAGAACATGCCTGACAACAATGCTACAGGAAAACACTAGTTCAGGACACGTGGCGACAAGGACACAGCAGCTGGATAGTTCAGCAGTAGAACTCATCATCAGGTCTTCCAGTTCACACGGCATGACTTTGAGAACTTCATCTCCACCGCAGACCTGGTTCTAATTCAAACAGAAACCATATTTTATTACTACCTCCGTTCAGAAATGTAAGATGATTTTCGATATTATACTCCATATATGACTACATATACGCACAGAAATGAGTGAACAAAGACACTAGAACATGTGTTCAAAGGCATGAGAGCAGAGGGATTACATGCAATATCCATAACACAAGTTACTGAGGCAAATATACCCTCTTAAAAGGTAGCATTGATGTTCATAAAGTACTCCCTCCGTCCCAAAATTCTAGTCTTAGATTTTTCTAGATACGGATGTATCAAGTCACATTTTAGTATTAGATACATCTGTATCTAGTCAAATCTAAGACAAGAAATTTGGGACAAAGGGAGTAGTTGAAAGTAATCTATAAGAAATCAGTGTCAACCTCTCGCATGTTTTGGTCAAAAGAGGAATTTAGAACCGTCATTTGGCACACTAAAATCACATGCAAGATCACCCAGAAAGTTGTACTACCAGTACTAGTACTGCGTGTTAGATGAAAAAACACGATCAAGATCGAGAAAAAGATCGTCAACAAGAGACATTACCTGGACTTACTTAATGAGGGATCCCGGAGAGGGGGGCTTGGATAGGGCGATGGCTTTGAGCTTGTCCGCGGTAGTCTCGGCGGGGTGCTTGCGCTTCTTCGTACCATGAGCCTCGACGGTTTTGGCCAGAGCCATAGACATCACGTCCGCCAATGCTCCGGGGTCCATCCAAGAGAGGAAGCTGAGAGAGAAGAGTGAAAGGAGGAACAAGATGAGGGAGAAGCGAAGCGAGTGGGGGTTTTCTTCAAGAGAGGAAGCTGAGAGAGAAGAGTGAAATGATGGTTGCTTCGTCCGTCCAACTTACTGCTGGAAAGGAGGGGGTTTTGTGATTTGACGGCTCATTGGGCATTACTGCGGCGGTTCGATCGGGGTAGTCTACCGTCACTCTACTACGGAGTAATTTAGTGCATGGCTGGTGGACCCAGGTGCTGGCTGTCCCACACGTCGGCGAAAGTGAGTAATTTAGTGCATGGATGGAGGAGGATCCGCACCGTAGAGCATGTCCACTGTTTTTCTGAAGAAAAAAATGACTACAACAAGCGTTTCCACTCTTACGACGGAGGAGTGCAAAACACGGCAACCACTTGAACATACACAGTGCTCCTACGACTAGGCATGTGCAGTGGTTCATACATCAGTACTACACAATCTTGTTGCTAGTGTAGTAAGATATGACGATAACAAATGATGTTGTGCGCATGTCAACTACTCCTATATGTAACATAGTACCGCTTTTTCGACTGTCCGGTCGAGAATGAACGGTGAGATCAATGTTAATAGAACTAGGTCCACAGCGCACGGAGAGTATGGTGCTACAGTACTCCACGAAACATGAACCATATGAAGCACGAATGGATTCCGGTGACAGAGCCCTGAAAGGATTCGCCCGGCAACGGCGACGGCAGCCCGCAACCCCTCCTTGTCCAGCTCAGCACCCACCATCGCGCAGAGACAGCTCAGCTCCTCGGAGATATAGGTGAAGAAGGAGACCAGGTTAGGAAGCTGCAGCTCGTTGAAGTCAACCGGGTGGTCGAACGGGTTTAGCCCGACGGCCGGCATCGTCGCGCTGGCACGACGGTAGGCATCGCGCAGCCACAACACGTGTGTGGCAACTTGGTTCACCAAGTAGCTGAGGCGATCCTGGACCTCGTCACGATCGGCCCGCTCACGCTCCAGCCGGCTCCCCTGACGGCCTATCGTATCTCCCGCTTTCTGCAGCAACGCCGCCGACGCCTCGAGCATCTTTGTGGTGGACGCCTGCCGCTTTTGAAGCTCCGTGAACTCCTGCACATAACGGAGGAGCATGGCACTCCTCTCCTCCTTGAGCTCACGGAGCTCCACGTCCTTGGCCCTGAGCTCCGCATCCTTGGCATGGAGCTCCTGTGTCAGGAGCCTCACCTCTGAATCCGTGATCTGCTGCGCCGCCATGGCACCAGGTAGAAGCAATGGGGAGAGGAAGCAAAGGGGGCGAAACGGCTGAAAGGCAATGCAATCTATAGGAATGCGGAGGGAGCAGTGGGTTTTTACAGGCAGAGTCATCGTGACTAATTGCTGCCGTGCCTGCTCCCGTCAACCAAAAAATTAAAAATCCTGCCGCGCCTGCTCCCGTCAATCAAAAAATTAAAAATCCTGCCGCACCCAAACACCAGAGCAACGCCACGGTGGATATTTAAATTTACCTGTCGGCAAGTAGATAAAAAAGGGGTGAAAAAACAAATGTGGTGGCGGCCTAGCTAATTGGTCGAACTAGCCCAACTAGCTAGCCACCGTGCTTCACTGATGTACTCGGCGGGAAAGGTGGTCTTTCGTGATTTGACGACTCATTTACTTGCTTCGGCGCTACGACCGAGGAGGACCCAGAAAACGTGCGGTAGGGCGTCCCACGTCAGGAAGAATATATGCGTGCACCACCCGGGAGGACCCCGAAACCGCGTGGTAGGGTGTGCCATGTCTCGGCACGGAGGAAAAATGTGCGTGTAAAAATATACTGTATCAGACGTATTACCTATGGTTCGACCTCGGGACCCATCCAGTCGGTCAGAAAACACCCCACTAGCCACACAGCTTCATCATGCAAACGTGGCACAGAGGATAGATGTGGTTAGCTCCGTATCGACCAGCCACAACGTCTCTTGTTCTAGGCGATTCTTCTATTTTTCCAAGCTTTTTTTTAGTTGTAATAACACCACGGCAAGCTAGCGCCGCTCTTCGTGTGTGCTCGTGCGAAGGTTAGACGATGGAGAGAAGAGAGATTGAGATCGCAGACCTGGGACCCACCAGTAAGTGAGACAACGGTCATGCACGTGTTGACGAGGCACTCCCTCTACTCTACTCAACGCAAGTACTGTATAAAATCAAGTTATGGGACAAAGCCAACAACCGTTCATTTTTTTAGGCTATCGACTTACGCTTTGTAGTCCAGGTTGCCAGTTCGAATCTCGTCTTTCAGATTTGTTAGTTTTAGGTCCAAATTTGATTAATGACAAGTGGGACCCCCGTGTGTTGTTCCGATATTTCAGTGTAGGATGGTTTTTTTGAACAAACACTTTGCACGGTTAGACAAGTAACGGCACGAGTTACACGTATTTTGCAAGTTTACGAACAAAAATGACAGCGGCATAGAATATCACATCCACCTCGCAGCTTAGATACTATGGTGATACGAGTTTTTACACCGTTGGAAGTGGGATGCAATGGCTTGGGAGTAGTCTTTGTAATTATGCGCAATTTCCAAACTCTCCAAATGTTTTTTTGCAAATAAAACATTCAAGCCTCGTGTGTGCCGTTGCATCTTCGATCCAACGGCTCCCCGGTGCTCATATAAGGTGCTCCCCGTAGCTTAATTACCCGCTACGGTGATATGAGCATCTAGGTCATATGATCGGTGATCAGATGGCACATGCGTAGTACTTGTACTTCCAGCGCATTTCCCAAACTCTATCAGTTGTATATTGCAAAAACATTCAAACCTCCTACTGTGGGCCGTTAGATCTCAGTGAACTCGTATCACCATAGAATCTACGGTGCGGGAGCACCTCATACTCTCCTGTGCGAGAAAACATAAGGTGCTATCGCAGGTTGGATGCTACGGTGATACGAGCTTGGGGGTCGTCTGATCTAAGATCCAATGGCATCTGAGCAGTCTTTGTGCTTGTAAGCAATGGCCGAACTCTTTTGGGCTTTTCTGCAAAAAACCATTCGAACCACCGAGGAGGTGTTGGGTCACAAATCCAACGCCTCCAAAGATCTTGTATCACCAAAGCATCTAAGGTGTGGTAGCACATGATATTCTTACATACAGGAGAATATGATGTCCTCCTTCATCTTAGATGCTACGGTGATACGAGCTTCGAGGTCGTTGGATATGGGATCAAAGGGCATCTAAGTAGTTTTTGTACAAATTGTGTGCAATTCTCAAACTCATCAAGGTTTCCTGCAAAAATATTAAGACACATCATGTGAGCTGCTATATCTCATATCTACAAGCTCCAAGCAACTCGTATCGGCATATAGCATCTAAGGTATGGGGGCACATGATATTCTCCCGGGGAGGAGGGGTGGGGGTGCACAACCAATCGGTGGTTGGGAGGGTGGGGACAAATATAATCTAAACAACCCTAAATAGAGCTCCACAATTTTATCTAAGGTCGAGGGGTTGACCCCGGACAATCATACCTCTGCCTAAACACAACATTTACATGTACTGTAGTACTAGACTTAATATTCATGTTTCAGTTTCATGTTCATTTTAAATATTGAACTGAGGACCATGGATGATGTCTTACATTTTACTCCCTTCGTTCCTAAATATTAGTCTTTTTAGAGGCTTCAAATGGACTGGCACATACAGATGTATATAGACATATTTTAGAGTCTAGATTCACTCATTTTGCTCCGTATGTAGTCACTTGTTGAACTCTCTAAAAGACTAATATTTAGGAATAGAAGGAGTATTTTTGAATTCGTGTCATACATGCATGGTTTGGAAAAATAGATGCACTATACTTATTGGATTGTTGTTGTGTTCGTGCGAGTGTCTCTCTCTCTGTGTGTGTGTGTGTGTGTGTGTGTGTGTGGTCATATGCTTGATACATACAAAGTTTTCTCACCTCCATATTGTTCATCTTTTAAATTTGAACTTGCGTTGGAAAACTTACTAGGGATACCATGAAATGTGAAATCCACGTTGAGATCATTATATCACAAACTCACTCTAATTCAACAACTCGTCATAAATCAGTTACCACATTGAGATTAGTATTTGCAAGGAAAATACGGGTATTGTAATACACATAGATTCGTTCGGCAATTTAAAAGGTTCCTTTCGTATTCTCGAATGGTAGGACCCAACGGCGTACCAGCCAGACCTTGGCTCGTGTTGATCCTAAAAAAACCGGGCTCATGTCCTTCGGTGGCGTGTGTGGTACGCACATTAGGCAACCCCAACCAGTCGAGCCTCAGCATTTCAAGTTGAAATATCTGGAAGCCAGAATTCCAGCCCTAGGAAATTCCCCTCATGTCCCCGGTCCATAATGACTATCGATAAACAACGGAGGGATGCTTTAGTAACTAGACAACGTTACCTACCGTGCCGAGCACGGTTCAATTCCCTCGATCGCCGCTCGTCAAGGTCACCCGTCAACTGCATTGCCTAGTACTACTACTATTACCCCAGGATGAGCACAGAATTGAGCCCATTTGTCCGTGCCTAGTACTTGAGTTAATATATCAGGCAATGCACTGGTACGGAGGGATTATCCTTTTACTCTGCATATATAACTTGTCTGAAGTCTAACGAAGCAAAAGGTTTGACTAAATCCTTTCTTAAGAAATACAACAGGACAAATGTACGGCTTGAAAATTTATTGCATGATGCAGGTTATGATATTGTTTCGAATCATGGATCTTAAATTTCAAAAAATCCAAAAGTGAGCATAAATTCTTGAACTAAGCATGGTCACGTGATATGGCACAAATATTACTTCGTAAGTTTTTTCTTCAATTTGAGACAACCTGCTTATGACAAGTTGCACAAATGAAGAGCCAAGGTATTTTGGAACAAAGAAAGACCTGGAACGTTAAGGCGGACACTTTCACTATTGAAACCGTGGGCGTTTACGTGCCACCACGCGTCCCAGCTTCTCATCGGCAGGTGCCGTCCGAGCAAGCATGTGAGTCGACGGGAGGCGTGCGAGCAGACCGCTGCGCCGGCTGTCAGGGAGGCATGCGAATAGACCGTTGTGCAGGCTCACCGGGAGGCGAGCCCTTTGACCAGGCTCCGCCGCCCACCGTCGTCCCAACTGCTCCCACTTTTAATGTCGCCGGTGCCGCAGTTTAAAATCAACCCCGCACTACCCGGTATCGCTACAATCATGTCTCTTCCTCTCCGATTCTCCTGTCGTCTACCTCCAACTAGCCTGACCTAAATGTACGCCATGCCGCATCACGATGGTCTGCCCTTAGTGTTCTAGTTTCCTGAGGAAGACACCCAGCCGGAGTCTCAAGAACATAAGGCGCTTTGGGACGAGCTTGAACTGGCCTTGCGAGAAGACGCCGCGCCTGTCCGCACTCCCGTTCCGGCTCCCGTCGCCCCGACTGCGCCAGCGCCCATCCCCGTGCACCTGCCAGCGCGTGCACTGACGCGCACGCCCGTGCCGGTGCCTGTGCACCTACCCGCGCATGCGCCTGCGCGTGCACTGACGTGCGCGCCCGTGCTGGTGCCCGTGCACACGAATGTCTCCGCCGCGTCGTTGACAGCACATGTTCCCGCGCGGGTGCTAGTGCCTCCCTCAGCAGCATGGATGGCCGCCGTCGACCGCTTCCTTGCACCAACGCCAGTCGCCTCCTCCCGCCAGTTGACTCACTCCAAAGTCTAGAACATTTTGGCCTTCCTTGAAGCTAGGCCAACGTCCAGGTGTACGCCAACAACGGCACAAGACGTCGCCATCACCGTCGGTCAGTGGCCCGACGACACACGGAGCACGGCAGAGGAGCCGCTTCCCACCGCGAGACGCCCCCGCCGCCGCCGCGTAATCTAAATTTGCCATGAAAAATGTTCGGATTGCCATGCTTAAAATCCGAACGTTTATCATTTCGTTTATTTTATATCGATCGTCGTATAATTTAAAGTCGGAGTCAGACTGAATGAAATGTATGGTTTGATCGATTGAATGTTCTGCTAGAGCCGTATCAAATTAAATATAAAACGTCATCAAGCCACATGTATTCCTTGTCATCCAACGACCTAGACTGCTTCAATGTCGAGCGCTCAACACGTTTAGCGTGCAGTTAATTTCATGCCAAAAATAGTGCTAATCACATGACAACACGCAAATAATATCCTAGTAGTTAATATCCGCATGCACTTAATGTACTTCCAAATTAACGTGCATTGCACGTACACACTGACTAGTGCTGCTAGTATGTGAAACTGGTGCCGTGACTTGTGAACGCGTCCAGATATGGTCAACGGCAACATCGCCCGCGAGTTCTTCCTATTTGCCCGTGCATCTAAACGCAGAAGGGGAGGAGAGAGAGAGCACACATGGAACCCACCAGTAAGTGAAGGCGGATAGTACTAAAAATAATATTACATGTTATCCATTAATTAGGCTGTGGTAATATAAAAACATTATGTGAACAAAGGGGGTACAACAAACATTGCTATTCTACGTATGTTGCCTATTGACGTGCGGCTTGAAGGCCCGGTCACATGTTCGATCCTCGTCCTTTATTTTTTAATTTGTATATGGGTCCAAATTTGTTTCATGACATGTGGGCCCCTCGGTGTGTAGTTTGTAGCACTTTAATTTGTGGGTCGAAATTTGTTCCATTCCAAGTGGACTATCGGTGTGTAGTTTTGTAGCTTATTTATAATAATTAAAGAGAACAACATAGTTTTTTCAATAATACCATGGTGCGACGTTGAAGGCGAGAAAGGACGTGCGAGAGAGCGATGACTGAGCCAGAGGGAAATCAACTAGGGGAGTTGTGTGGGTTGCAACGATGTTTGGAGTAGTTGTGGGCCGAATGCTACGAAAATATAATCTAAACCGACCGGAACAAATGCCTACACAAATTAATCCAAGGTTGGAGTGCCCCTCGCAATGTAAATAGCTCCGGCTTTGCGAGGGATTGAGAGGTTGTAGCTTCAACGCATGGAATATACGGTGTGAGAAAGCGAGGTCAATCGAGAGACATATAGATAGAGAGACAAAGTGAGTGTGGTCCGACATTCATTGAACAAATATATATGCTCTAGAGAGATATTGTCCGATTGAGCTTTTTGGCAAGGGTGAGGGCTGTAAGATAGAGCTTGAGAGATGATCCAGTCACAGACGTGTAGATATATTTTGTGCGTGGGAGGAAGCAAGGTCAACCGATCACATAGGGTCGTCGTGCGATCGAAAGAGTGAGACGGGTTGGAGAGAGTGACCTAGATAGACGATGTGCCTGAGAGAGAATACAATGTGAATAGGTCGAATTGGGCTCAAACATGGTGATATATCGTTTTTGTCCGAGAAAGAGCGAGGTCAATTGAGACATACGGAGAGAGAGAGAGAGAGAGAGATTGAGTGAGCGTGGCCCACCATGAGGTCGAAAGAGTGGCGGCGGCTTGGATGGACTGACCTAGATAGACAATCTGTGTGAGAGAGTATAGAGTGTGTCGATCGAGGCCCGAACAGGGAGATATATCATTTCTGTGTGAAAGAAAACGAGGTTAAACAAGACTCGGATAAAGAGAGAGAGATTGAGCGAGTGTGGCCCGCTGTGCGGAAGAAAGAGTGAGACAGTCTCGAGGGAGTGACCTAGATATTCAACGTGCGTGCGTGCGCGCGAGAGGTTGGGGGCTAGATAGGCAATGCATGTATTTAGCGCGAGAGGGTGAGAGGGAGAGGGGGAGAGAGAGAGAGAGAGCTCGGGATGGGGTGCAATGGCGGGTGTGTGAGGTAAATACATTTGGTAATAGAGTGGAAAAAGGGGTTGTGTAGTTGAGAGACTTAGAGATCGAAACATGGAGAGAAATAATGAACGTGTGTTGGAAACCGATAGCTTCCTAAGGTGGTTAGGAGAGGAAGATTGACCGATACAGGAAGTATGTAGCGTTTGTGCAAGGGGGGGCTAAAAACAACATTTGAATGTACATAGTACGAGACTTAATATCAATGTTTCAATTCGGTGTACATTGTAAGATTTGAACCGAGGACCAGGCATAGGGTAATTATTTCGAATTCATGCCATACTAAGTTTCGAAAAGTTGACATTGACTCAGTTTGTTGTGCTATTTTGTAGGTCATATGTTTGAATCCATCCAAAAGTTTTCTCACTACCATGGTGTTCATCATATACATATGAATTTGTATTAAAAAAAGTAGCGTGGATACAGTGAAATGCGAAATCCATGTTAGAATTGGAGATCGCTACGTGACACACACTCTAATTCAAATAACTAACTACGTGACACACACTCTAATTCAAATAACTAATTATGTGACACACACTCTCTAATCCACGTTAGCGTGGGTACCGTTTCGATTTTTTTTTTCAAATAACTCCTCATTAATTAATTTATAGTACTCCCTCTGTTCACTTTTATAAGACCTTGAAGACATTTCAGACAATGTGCAAAACAGTTCATTTTAAGTTGTCTGAAATGACTTACAAAAGTGAACAGATGGAGTATCTCGTTTCGAATGACTAATTATTGCAAGGAAAACACGGGCATGGTAATACATACAGATTCATTTGCAAATGAAAGAAGATTCGTTTGCATTCTCAAATGTAGGTGCACTAGGCAGACCAGGGTCGGGTCGGGGTGGACGCTACTTTGGTGCCTTAAAGGCAACTTCCTTTGGGTCACTGACATGTGGGCATCATGGACACAAAGGCAGGTGCCTTAAGGCACCGAAGCATAGTCCTGTCGGGGTGGTCGCGTGTGTTGGACAGACGTGTAGCACCCAGCCACCCACCCCCCCTCCCCACCCAAAAAAGGACGACGACAATATAAGTTCGCGCTTCCACGTTTCGGATTGAAATATCTAGCGGCCCCAATTCCAGCCCTGCAAAATCTCTCTTCTCCACCGTCCCCTTCTGCGCCCAGATTGCTCAAATCCCTAATTCGCCGCCAACCCTCGAATCGCCCCTCGTCTCGTCTCTTTCCCCACCATTCCCCACCTCTGTGCCGGACGACGACGACGAAGACGACGGTCGCGCTTCACCACCGCACCAGAGCTACCTCATCTATGCCCTCGTCCACCGCACCGGGTGGTCCACCGACAACGTCGGCCGCCGCAACCGATGTGCCTCACAGACACCAAGTTCCACCGCATCAGGTGCGCTTCACCGACGTCGTCTCCCAGCTCACCGGGGCTACTTCACCGAGCACATCGTCGCACCCCCCCCCCGAGGTCGTTGGAGCTTCACCAATGGTCTCGTCCACCGCATCGTAGCGCTCCGCTACCACTCAAGATCTGCATCCGTGCGTGGCCAGCCAACGCTAGTGCATCACCCTCAATGGCTCTGAAGTGACCCGCACTCTAGCTAGGCGAGCATGTCCAAACGCCAGCCCGAACTAGGTATCCACACATCACTCCCTTGTGCACTGTTCCGACGATGTTTGGATATCCTTTCACTGCTCTCTTAGCTTACACGCCTATGCAACTCTGACTTTAACTCTTACTTCTTCTGGAGATATCATCTGAAACAAGCAAATCCATTTTTTAGCGAAGCATGACGGCGCTACGGGATCTGGTACACATCCTGCACACCCGTATAACCTTGTAAGTATCTGCCCTTCGATACAACATCAAGGTCGATTCCTCTTATTTGATCAACCATTCGCCGTGTCAAAAATGCAGAGGTGGATGCAAGGAGCACAAGTCCTGCACATCCAAGCAAATGGTAACATGGACTTGTACATGGAACATCCCAAGCGCAAGCAGAGCTGCAGTGAGCCTGTACAACAAGCTAGCATTTCATTTAATTCGTACTGGCATTCGTGTATGATTTGTGTGTAGTGGCTGATCCACAAATTCAAGTTACCAGGGGCGAGCATTTAACTTAAAAAATACGAAGGCACTTGCACTCCGGAAATCAACATAACTTGAGAAATGTGAAGTTACATGCACTTTGAAAACCAGCTAATGATCCAAAGTAGTTCAGATTATAAACACTAAATGATGCAAGCACCAAAAAACACAAAATGCAACATGGTGTACAAGGACTACAAACATGGTCTGTACCTGCTTGAATTATTCGTTCTCTGGCTGAAAATATCAAAGTGTAATTGCACATATAACCAGTGCGCAAACTGCATATCAATATATCTATCCTGTAGAAGTATGCCAATAGTTTCAAACAACATATTATAAAAGTATTTATGCTATGTTGTCATGATACGGGGACTTTCTAGTAGATGGCCTCGACGTTTCCTCAAGCTATGAAAATGCACTATAATTTGCTTGTCATCAATTCCTGCAAATCTCTGTCTCTCTCAACATAGTAGATCATCATTAGACACTAAATCCTTCAATGAGCTTGCAAAATGCTTGCATTAGATCCCTCATTAGACACTATATGTTCATCACCAGGAGCATGTAAAATGTTTGCATCAAATCCTTCATTAGCAGTCTGTTCATTAGACACTTCAGGCTCAAGAACAACATGAGCTTGTATGTTTGCACTGGAAACTTGATTAGATACATCAGATTCAGTCAGTTCAGTATTGATTGGGGGAGTTATAAAATAAGTAGAAATTGGTTTCATTTTCTCATAGATTCCCTACATACAAGCAGTTTTACAACACCGTCAGGTTTAACTATTGGCCAGAAATTGAAGAGTTGAATTAGATATAATCAGGGATGTGATGTACCTACTCGTTGCGCATGCTACTCTTGTAAGCTGCGATTGTCCGTTTGCGCAAGCTCGATGCCATGCCCGTGCTGCCGCCGCTGCCTCCCACGCAAGCTACACCCAGGGTTGGATCTTCATCTTCTTGTCCTTCCGTTCGCTTGAAGCCCGGCGACTGCCCTCCAACGAGGGCGCGAGGAAGTGCTGTGTCGGTCTGTCTAGCGGCGGCTAGGTTAGGAGCGAACCAGACTGGAGGCTGGAGCAAATGAATTGGGATTTTTCCTGCTGTCGATCGACATGGAGGCGCTCGTTTGGGCCGCGAGCCTGCTATAGGGCATGCCTTGCACTTATGTTATTGGCCCATCCAAATTGAAACATTTTTCTTCATTTTTACATTGCCTGCTCGTGCGTTGGGACGAACAAAACTAGCGTGGGCCAACTTGGACGACTCAAACTAGGTGCACACTTTCCAGCCACCTGAGACGGCCGCCCATACCAGCCCCTATGGTGGCGTCACCCCTTTTTGCGTGTATGATTGGATAGTGAAAATATTCCAGTGGCGCTTTTGATTTACCCACAGAATGGTTGAATTGCTTGTTTCTATGAACTGAGTTCACCAATAATGTGAAGGATGCCAGTCTTTTCATCCTATTGTAGATTTCTTAGATCTCGATATGCCAACAGTAATCGCATGAAATATACAGTAAAAGCCAGTGTGATGTCTTTGGCTACAACTAGTCTGACTACACGTCCTCATATAACATATCAAGGACACACCATCTTACCTGATTAACCATTTGACTTACCCATGCAGTGTGGGAAGAAAGAAGTATTGGGACTGCGTATCCAAGCAATTGATGCCATGGACTCCTTCGTACAACCTTGTAAGCGAAAAAGAAGTTGCAGTGTGCCTGTACAAAGAACTAGCGTAAGTTCATTTACCTGCTTCTCGGAATTTTAGTTAGCCACTTATTGCAAAATTGTTCAATTACGTTGCTTGGCTTAATTTAGTTTGCTACTAATTACATAATGGCACAACCTGTTAATCATATTGTAGACTGCGCCTATCTATGTGTTTAATACTTACTGTTAAGAATTACCTGTTTGCCTTAACTTAAATATCTACTTGTTTGTTTAACTGCTTTGCTGCTGCAACAGCGGGTTATAATGATGTTAATAACTACTTTTCAGCATTCAATTGAAACTCTTTAATTCCTTGTTTGTTTAACTGGTTTGCTGTTATAACTCCCAGTTGAGATGTTTTGCTAACTTCAACTTTTCTGAATCCAATCAGAACTTTAATGGCAAAACAGGTTAGCCCAAGATCAAAGAGCGAGGCCCCCATGGACGTTGCATCATCCCATAGCAGTGGCACCGGCCCAATCGTGCATTATGAATTGCCAACTGCTGATGCTCTAGAGGCTAAACTAGTGGTAGAAAGAGATTCTGCTTCTGCACTTAGAGATGAAGTTGACATGTTGAGGAAGCAAACAGCACAATCACAAGCAATACTCAAGACAACCATTAAATACTTGGTGGATTTCAAAATGAAGCAAGCTGAGACTGACCAGATTGTTAAGGTCCTGAAGGAAAAAAGGAAATTAAATTCCTACTTGGTAAATCATAGGTGAAATGTTCTTTCCATAGTTGAATAACCTTTGTGTTGTCTGTTCATGTAATCAATCAAACCATTTATTTTAGAGATCATGTAATAATTGTTTTTTTTGGTTTGTAATTTATTTGAGCACAAGTCTGTATTAATTGATAAGACTCGGAGACATTTCATTTGGATTGCTGTGCCAGACCTACAAATATGCCAATCGGGCTGAATGTGCATTCAGCAATAGTAGTAGTATAGATGGACCATAAGTGGCACGCATCGGAAAGGGCCAAGATGCTGGCTAAAAAAGGATGCTGTTGTAGCCAAAAAAAAGTACAGCGGCCTGGCTTATGTATGTTAGTTGATATTATTGATCCATATACTCTATAAGTGTTTATATGTCTGTTAGTTCTGTACATTCTTGGTTGATTGACTCGGTATTTGAATCTTGATACATCGCTTGTGTACATATCTAAATGGGAGTACACATTATGATGCGTCTGACATTTGAGTTGGACATGAAGTGTTCCAAATATTCGAATTCACCTTAAACTGGATTCTAGTTTCTGAATTTGAGTATCAGCATTTGTAAACCATATTCATATATGACAGTGGAATACATCTTTGCCGTCCTTTTGAAGATATATAAAAACACATAGAATGATTTATAAAGATTCATATAGGAATACAAAATGGATTCCTATTTAGTTGTCAAGGTAAACGTGGATGCTTATTGTCCCAAAATTTGAAAGAAGCAGCAAAATGTCCACTCCCACGTCGGCTGCCCAAAGCCAAGTGTTTGGGAGATGGAAATTACTGTCTACCCATTACACAGACAATCCATCGGCCCGATTTCCACTGCTCTAAATAGGGGTAGGTTAGTAACTTCAATTAGACGTGACACGACCGCCTCTGAGCCCATTCCGACACGGTGGGCGTCAAACATGGGCGGCAAAACTCATTTGATTCAAGCTCGTCCGAAAGACCTCTGTTTCTCCCTCCATTACCCATTCATACACGGTGGGCGGCAAAACAAACTCGGCTCGGCCGAAATCGATGTAGGCAAATATTTTCAATAGGGGCAGGTTTGTAACTTCACTCAGACGTGACACAACCGCCCTACCTGTCAGCCCCATTCATACACCGTGGGTGCCAACCATGGGCGCCAACCACCCTCTCCTCGCCCGAAATCGCTCTGGGCAAATATTGGCGAGATGCGAGATTACCGTCCTATCCCCAACCGACGAGACGTCCAAATTTTAAACGGGGGCTAATTTCATAACTTTCCCGTATTTCAGACAGGCGCATCCCAAAAACATGGTTCCCCGTACCTCTCCCTCCATTTTCCCATTCGTATACCGTCCGTGCTAGAACACCCCATCCCCACACCAGCCTCCGTCCGCCACCCCATCTATCGGCGCCGTCCTCCACCACATCCATCGCCACCATCCTCCACCATGCTGGAGCGCCTACCAAGACCGCGTCGTCCATTGCTAGAGATGGACGTTTCTCATCCACAGCGATGGACCAATAGCCTTGCATCGCGTCCTCTCGCTTCATCGGCGCCGTCGTCCTCTTTGCCGGGGCTGCTCACACGACCTTCTCTTCCACCGCAACGGGACTTATCCCTTGATGCACCTGTCTACCGTCGCAGATCTGCTTCAACGCCACCGACAGCCATCGCACCCCCGATGCCTACACGGTGCCGCAAGAGAGGTGGTACTTCATATCTCCTCAACTTTTTGATCTCAACCAGAAAATAGATCATAACTTGGTTACTCTACTTTCTTTTCAGCTCTTAGAATTTAGTTCTTAGTTCGAAGCAAACAATGGATGCTAAATATCATTTCTCCGGTTTGCAGCTTCAAATCTGCCATGGCACAGCCATAATACGATTTAATTGATCATGCTTAGGGTTTAATTGATCATGTTGGTTGTGTGGTGGTTTCTTTAATAGAAATTAGAGGGGAACCCCTCTTTTGCTAAAAAAAATATGCTTAGAGTTTCCCCCTTTTATGATCACTATACGATCAGAATACGTGCTTCGTGTCATAATAACACTGCTCCACCCATCAAGCTAAACAAGCTTAGTTGTTCAAATACGAATCTGATATTATTAAAACAGAGTTGTTTAATTGGTCAGCTAAATTTTCCTAAATTAGTTTCGAAAATTCATGTTCGCCGCTCGGGTGTGTATCTCTACAGGGTGCCCACGGTGGGCCGGCCCACCCTGGGATTTTGGATCGTCCCAGGCCCCGATTCCCCTTTGTTCTGTTGCGCGCTTCCGATCTCTACTCGCCCCCAGCCGCCTGCCTTGCCGGTGACTTGCCGTCCCCGGACGGCATGACTCTAGCAGGAGACGCCAGAATAACAGGAGGCCAGGAGCCGCTCGCCGAATAGAGTCACCGCTGCCCGGGCGCGCCGCCGTGCCTACCTTCCCAGTCCGTTCAGGGCTTAGGCGTGCCGCACCCACCAAGCCAACCCGATTTATCCTGAGATGCGTCCTCAACACTCAGCAGCCACTCCTCATCACCCATTTTCTAATTGATTCATTACTCATTAGGCAGGACTGTCATTAGGGTTTGTTGTGTGCTTAGTGCTACCTACACTTAATGGTTCAGATGTATTTCGGTAATCTTTAGTACCTCTAAAGTTCACAGGGTTTTCAAAATTCCAGCCCTCGGAATAGATAATCTGACTACTTTTATGTTTTCATGACTCTTAGATTCTGAACAGCATCATAATGATTATGAGCTTGCGCGCATGAAAAGAATAAAGCAGAACAATGCCATGGCTGTCAAACTTGGCATTAAGGGACTGAAATCAAGTCTGGATGCAATGCAATGCAAACGCTCTCCACCTATAGATTCATGCTCAGAATATGATCCTAAGAGTGATTCTAAGCTAGAGGGAGACCTAAGTCAATGTAGCTCCCTAGTGGAGGAGTCAGAGGAAGATGCCCTATCTTATTCACCCATCAAGGTGCTTGCTCTAACTTTCCAAGGTTACATTGCTCGCACATATCTTGCAACTGATGCTTTGCATTGCTTCTACTTTGTTGAACTGCCATTAGCTTAGTTTACACATCGTGTATGTGAATACGCCCTGCCTATCCATTTTCAGTACATATTCCATCTGTCATCGTACCATATTTATCCATTCAAATGATGTTCTTGTGTATCAGACGTTCAAAAGGAAGAGGGCGATTGCTGATCGTGGAGGAGCACAAGCAAAGTATTTGGAAAAGGTAGTGGCACCTGATAAATCAAATAGCCCATTAGGTGTAGTTGCAATATCACCTGACCCACAAAATACCCCTACTCTAGCAGACTCTAGCCCTACTACACTGGTCATTTCTGATGCCCCAACTCAGCAGACCCCAACTACAGCAAACAATATGATTATGCCAGTTGACATAGCACCAGCTGTACGATGCAAAACCCCCATTCCAGCAAAGAGTACACCAAATCCAGTTGCCAAATCCCTTTTCAAACCAGAGAGAGCCCCAATTGCAGCAAATAGGACCCCTGTTCTATTTCTTCCCAGTTTAGAAGACGAAGCTTATGTTGTTGTCAGGAACTTTGTGCGCATCTTTCCTTCATGGAAAGATTATACCACAGACACAAAACAATTTCCAGTCTTCCTCCGCAACTTACGTGTAAGTAATGTACTAATGTTATTCATGGTCATTACTGCATATGTTTCTGCTGACAGAAGACACAAGATTTCATTCTTTTAAATAGGCAAGGAGCAAACTGGATTGTGATGACGAGCAAGGGTTGGTTGCGCTTTTCAAGCACTCATTGATGAAGTATCGTTCCTACCTGAGGCAAGCGCACTTCGATGGCAAGCCTCTGAACAAAATTTCTATAAAGTCTCCGGTGCTACATTTATCCGACGGTGACTGGAATAATCTTGTTACACATTGGTCTCGGCTGCAGCGTAAGGTATTGTCTATGATATCACATCACAATTTGAACTACATTTCTGCATTTGCCTTAATGTCTCACTTGTACGAAAACTCTTAGCAGAAGAACATTCGTTCTCAAGGGACCACAGAATCTCGCAACTATACTGCACACTGCATTGCTCTTGTGAGTACCTCTTGCCCTGTATGACCATACTTACTTTCATAGTTGTTTGATTATGTAGCATCACTGCACATGTTAGCCTCGTAATCGTCCATTTGGTGGACATTATAAGATCCGTATGGACTCTTACATAAATTTAGAATCAACCCAATGCTTTTGAAGAGGTTTAGCTCTGTAGTCCTCTTGTAAGGACTGAACGTGGTCTATCACTGTACTTACATTAACAACTACTCCCTCCGTCCCATAATATAAGAATGTTTGTTACAGTACACCAGTGTTCAAAACACTCTTGTATTATGGGAAGAGGGATTGGTTCATTTTGTAGCATTCTGCATCTTATCTCCCTCGCCCACCATTTACTAAAAAAGATCAGATCTATATTTAATCTTACTAACAAGTAGAATACACAGACAATGCTAGTGCAGAAGTGTAGCCCATTGCTCTTGTCAGTACATTTTGTCCTGTAACGCTTGTACTTCCAGGGATTGGTAGTTGATTATGTAGCATCAATTTGCATCTTATCTTCATTATCCTCTATCCCTTCCAGTATTATCATATCTATAATTACTCTCTACAAAATGTAGAGTACAGGCAATGCTTATGAAGAAGATTCTGTGCTGAAATTCTTGAGTTATCCTTCCCTTGACATGGAGAAGGGCATTATAAAGCCGGTGTTAACTGTTAATGTAAGTCAGTCCTTCTAAAGACTTTATCCTCAACTGCTGTTTAATTTGCTCATACTCCCTATTGTTTACTGTTGTTTAGTTTGCTGTTTCTACCAAAATGCATGTTTGTAAGAACCGTAAGTTCTAAGTTTTACTTGTAAAACCAAATTCCTTATTCATACCATGCACATTACTTAATACTCCCTATATGTATGCTTGTTTTTGTGGATCTATAATCCAGTGTGTGGTGAAGCAGCCCACGTTTGCACCTTGTCATCTCCTGTTTTTATCTTACTAATGTGGCTGATGATATGAACAACATGCCATGCACATTATCCAAAATAGATACAATGATTTTCTTTGCCCTTCATCTATGCTTGTTATGTTGACATGGTAATCCAGTAGTGTGGTGAAGCTCCCCGCATTATGAACAATGCCAAATTATGCTATTGATATTTTGAACTTACTCTTTATTTTCTAATTTGAAATTGGATAGAGTTGACAGAATAGTTATCATCTTTGTTTATACACGTGCAAAACCTGTCATCTCTCTACTTTTGTTTCAGGGTGATATGCCTGATGGCATGCACAAGTCTGCTGAAGGCTGTGAGAAAAAACCAACATATATTGCAGCAAAGAAGGCAAAACATCTTGAAGATAGCGAGACAACCCCAAAGTATTGTCTTGATGCAGTGTTCAAGTTACTTGAGACTAACAGTCAGACAAGCTCACAGAATTCGTTCTCTGAATCAGTTCGACTTCTTCAGTCCCAAGTTCTAGCAGAAAGGCATTCTACAACTCAACTTCGACTTGAAGTCCTATCTCTAAGAAAGATTGCGGAGAACACCAATCAGAACCTCATCGCTAAACAGCTACACCTGGAAGCTATGACCGACATGCTAGGCCGGTCTCACAGCCTTGCTCAACAGCTTGCGCAGCAGTTCCCCCGCAAGGCTAACCTTTCTTGAACTGTCTTGGAAGTGGTCTCAGTTCAGTATTATTTTGTTACGCTGCAATGGTGCCCAGTTTTTGTAATATGCTTCTTCGTTGCGCTTTATGATCACTGGTGGCGAACTTCGATGCCCAGTGGATGTAATATACCTTAAATCCTTTATTGTATAGTGTAGGTTTATTCTTAGTTACTATGCCATAATTTCTTTATTGTATAGAGTAGGTTTGTTCTTAATTCCTACTAGTTACTGCCATCATTCGCTATCTGAAAAAAAATCAGATGTAGTCGACCAGACCGAAACATTCGACTCTAACGGGCCAGGTTTTTAGCGGGCCTGAAACATGCCGAACAGCTCACGGGCCGGCAGCAGCCCGAAATGAACCCCGGCCCATGATTGTGTGAATCAAATCACGGGCTTTTAACAGGCCAAAATTTTCTCGGTCCTTGTTTGGCCCAATAAGATATCGGCTACGAGCAGGACAGATGCAAACCGGGCCGTAGTTAGGACCAACTATATGACGGGCTTTTAACAGGCCGAAATTAATATAGGGCCGAAATGTTAAACGGGCCCTTAATAGGTTAAAACAAATATCATGCCGAATTACTAAGTGGGCCTTTAGCAAGTCGGCCTAAAAGCATAGTGTCCAGTTGACGGGCCGAATCTGATATGGGCCATAATTGAGCCCAAAGACTCTTAAAGGGCCGAACATGATCTGGGCTGTAATTTGGCCTAGAACATGGTAGGCTTTTAACGGGCCGGATCTCATATGGGCCACTATTAGGCCCGGAGCATGGCAGGCCATTAATGGACCGGATCAAATATGGGCTGGCATTTGGCCTAAAACATGGCATCCAGTTAATGGGTCGGCCTACTAGGGTCCTCAAAATCTTGTGGGCCTACAGCTGGGCCGACCATTAATGTCGGTGAAATCTCGTGGGCCTTTAGCTGGGCCGGCCCATTATGATCCGCAAGAATCTTGTGGGCCTTTACCTGGGCCGGCCCATTATGGCACACAAAAATCTTGTGGGCCTTTACCTAGGCCGGCCCATTATGGCCCGCAAAATCTTGTGGGCCTTTAGCTGGGCCAGCCCATTATGGTCCGCAAAATCTCGTGGGCCTTTAGCTGGGCCGTCCCATTATGGTCCGCAAAATCTTGTGGGCCTTCAGTTGGGCCGGCCCATTTAAACTTGATGGGCCGGTCCACGTGTCAACATATCATAGGCGCGTCTCGCCCATTGGATGAGTGACACCTGTGCCAACGCGGGCCTGACACGTGTCTCCTCCAGCCAATGATGATTTTACACGTGGAAAATCCCCATTGGTCGGGGCTGTTAACGGGTTATCGGATCCAAAACCCGACCCGATAGCTTAACGGCGTTCCGTTACGGTGGATGCCACGTGTCGGTCACCCTTGACGAAAGCACTTCTATGACGCGCGATTTATCGTCATGGAAGTGGACACTTCCGTGATGATAATTTTGGTAATGTCATGGAACACTTCTACGACAGCACATGTATGACTATCTTGATTCTGTCATAAATTTGTCATGGATGTACATGCATGATAAAAAACGCGACCTACTGTGACAAACGCGTATCATCACGGAAGTGTATTTTTTGTAGTGATGATCACCATCGTCATCGGCGCGACACCTTGATCTCCATCGTAGCATCGCTGTCGTCTAGCCAACTATTGCTTCTACGACTATTGCTACCGCTTAGTGATAAAGTAAAGCAATTACATGGCGATTGCATTACATACAATAAAGCGACAACCATATGGCTCCTGCCAGTTGCCGATAACTCTGTTACAAAACATGATCATCTCATACAATATAGCATCATGTCTTGTCCATATCACATCACAACATGCCCTGCAAAAACAAGGTAGACGTCCTCTACTTTGTTGTTGCAAGTTTTACGTGGTTGCTACGGGCTGAGCAAGAACCGTTCTTACCTATGCATCAAAACCACAACGATAGTTCGTCAAGTTAGTGTTGTTTTAACCTTCGCAAGGACCGGGCGTAGCCACACTTGGTTCAACTAAAGTTGGAGAAACTGACACCCGCGAGCCACCTGTGTGCAAAGCACGTCGGTAGAACCAGTCTCGCGTAAGCGTACGCGTAATGTCGGTCCGGGCCGCTTTATCCAACAATACCGCTGAACCAAACTATGACATGCTGGTAAGCAGTATGACTTGTATCGCCCACAACTCACTTGTGTTCTACTCGTGCCTATAACATCTACGCAATAACCTGGCTCGGATGCCACTGTTGGGGAACGTAGTAATTTCAAAAAAATTCCTACGCACACACAAGATCATGGTGATGCATAGCAATGAGAGGGAAGAGTGTGTCTACGTACCCTCGTAGACCAAATGCGGAAGCTTTAGCACAACACGGGTGATGTAGTCGTACGTCTTCACGATCCGACCGATCCAAGTACCGAACGCACGGCACCTCCGGGTTATGCACACGTTCAACTCGATGACGTCCCGCGAGCTCCAATCCAGCAAAACTTCACAGGAGAGTTTCGTCAGCACGATGGTGTGGTGATGGTGATGATGATGCTACCGACGCAGGGCTTCACCTAAGCATCGCTACGATATGATCGAGGTGGATTATGGTGCAGGGGGGCACCGCACACGGCTAAGAGATCAATGATCAATTGTTGTGTCTCTGGGGTGCCCCCTTGCCCCCGTATATAAAGGAGCAAGGGGGAGGAGGCGGCCGACCAGGGAGAGGCACGCTAAGAGGGGGAGTCCTACTCCCACTAGGAGTAGGACTCCTCCTTTTCCTAGTAGGAGTAGGAGAGGGGAAAGGAAAGGGAGAGGAGGGGAAGGAAAGAGAGGGCCGCCCCCTTGCCCTAAACCAATTCGGTTTGGGCCTTGGGGGCGCGCCCCACACTCCCCTTGCTGCCCTCTATTTCCACTAAGGCCCATGTAGGCCCATTAAGCCCCCGGGGGGTTCCGGTAACCCCCCGTACTCCGGTATATGTCTAAAACCTTCCGGAACCTTTCCGGTGATCGAACATAGTCGTCCAATATATCGATCTTTACGTCTCGACCATTTCGAGACTCCTCATCATGTCCGTGATCATATCCGGGACTCCGAACTACCTTTGGTACATCAAAACACAAAAACTCATAATATCGATCGTCACTGAACTTTAAGCGTGCGGACCCTACGGGTTCGAGAACTATGTAGACATGACCGAGACACGTCTCCAGTCAGTAACCAATAGCGGAACCTGGATGCTCATATTGGCTCGCACATATTCTACGAAGATCTTTATCGGTCAAACCGCATAACAACATACGTTGTTCCCTTTGTTATCGGTATGTTACTTGCCCGAGTTTCGATCGTCAGTATCTCAATACCTAGTTCAATCTCGTTACCAGCAAGTCTATTTACTCGTTTTGTAATACATCATCCCGCAACTAACTCATTAGTTACAATGCTTGCAAGGCTTATAGTGATGTGCATTACCGAGTGGGCCTAGAGATACCTCTCCGACAATTGGAGTGACAAATCCTAATCTCGAAATACGCCAACTCAACAAGTACCTTCGGAGACACCTATAGAGCACCTTTATAATCACCCAGTTACGTTGTGATGTTTGGTAGCACAGAAAGTGTTCCTCCGGTAAACGGGAGTTGCATAATCTCATAGTCATAGGAACATGTATAAGTCATGAAGAAAGCAATAGCAACATACTAAATGATCAAGTGCTAAGGTAACGGAATTGGTCAAGTCAATCACATCATTCTCCTAATGATTTGATCCCGTTAATCAAATGACAAATCATGTCTATGGCTAGGAAACATAACCATCTTTGATCAACGAGCTAGTCAAGTAGAGGCATACTAGTGACACTCTGTTTGTCTATGTATTCACACATGTATCATGTTTCCGGTTAATACAATTCTAGCATGAATAATAAACATTTATCATGATATAAGGAAATAAATAATAACTTTATTATTGCCTCTAGGGCATATTTCCTTCAATAAATGGATCTTGTCTACATCATGCCATCGTTCTTATTGCATTACTATGTTTTCCATGAACTTAATACACTAGATGCATGCTGGATAGCGGTCGATGTGTGGAGTAATAGTAGTAGATGCAGGTAGGAGTCGGTCTACTAATCTTGGACGTGATGCCTATGTAATGATCATTGCCTGGATATTGTCATAATTATTTGAAGCTCTATCAGTTGCCCAACAGTAATTTGTTTACCCACCGTTTGCTATTTTTCTCAAGAGAAGCCACTAGTGAAACCTACGGCCCCCGGGTCTTCTTTCTCATATATTTGCCTTGCGATCTACTTTTCCTTTGCATTTTTATTCAGATCTATTAAATCAAAAAATACAAAAATACCTTGCTGCGTTTTATCTTTATTTATTTTATTTGGCGTTCGATCTATCAATCTACTACAATTTACCTCACGTCCGTTTGCCTATCTTGAGGCGCCGTACCCCGGAAGGGATTGACAACCCCTTCAACACGTCGGGTTGCGAGGTTTTGTTATTTGTGTGCAGGTGCTGCTTACGTTGTGTTGCTTGGTTCTCCTACTGGTTCGATACCTTGGTTTCATAACTGAGGGAAAATACCTACCGTCGCTGTGCTACATCACCCCTCCCTCTCCAGGGAAATACCGATGTAGTTCCATCTACCATCACTGATCACGCCGACAAGCTTGTAGAGGCCGCCAAGGCTGCAAAAGCTGCCGAGGTCATCAAAGCGAAGCTGGATGCCAAAGTCAAGAAGCTTGAGGAAGCTCTGGCCGACAACAAGGCCGATGCAGAGAAGGTGGCCTGCACCTTGGCTGAACTACAGACTTTCATCTCTGCCAAGAATATGGAGCTGTCCACCGCCAACAATTCCATTGCTGACCTCAAGCTCAAACTCAAAACTCCGGAGCAAGATCTCGAGGCCAGCAGGAAAAGGGAGAAGGACTTGCTAGTGAACTAGAACAATGAGAAGGCTTCACTCGTCGGCGTTGAGAAGTCCATCAATGATCCGAGGGATAACGTGGAGCTCTGGACCACTAGCCTTGTCGACATCGCGGAACGCCTCAGTTCGCAGCTGACCATCATGAAGATGGACAACTACATCTTCATGGATGACAAGCATGAGGCCGCAAGTGCCAGGCTGACGCACTTCTTCTAGAATCTCATCAAGGCACTAGAGATGCACCATGCAGAGAGATCCACCAGCCTCGCCCACTAGTCCCGCGCGTTCTATCGTGACGTCCTCTTCAAGGTGCTCGTCAAGCTCATGTGCTGGAACCCTGGCCTTGACATCTCCAAGGCTTTCAAAAGATTGCTGAAGGGAGTGGACACCAAGGCTGCCGAGGAGCAACGGCCGCTTGCCGACAAGGTCACCGAGATCCCTAGGACTAAGGGCCAGCACAAGGACTAGCCCTTCACTTGTATCATTTGGCTGTAAATGTAGTTCATGTAAAAGACAGACTCATCTTAAGTTAGAACTGCATTTGGCTTCTGATGTAATACAACTTACTATATGATGAATGGTTTTGTGCTATCTCCCTACACTCTTGCTGCGAGCGCTTGAGGAACAGGTCCTTAGCAGCATGCCGGAAGTGCCGCTGCTGGCAAGGTCACACTTGACGGTCACAGTGCAGCTACTTAAGTTGTCAAACAGACTCGAAACAAAGTAAGAGAGCAACTGGTCGTGACAAGGTTCCTTAGCGTGCGGGTTTCTCATACAAAGGCCAAAATTGTTCAAGGAAGAAATGCAACTACAACAAAGAATTCATTTCAAAGTTTTTCAACTTAGCTCTTTTTTTGCTACACTTCTTGTCATGAATGATAACTTGAACACCACTTGTGGTATCCATACAGGCACTCATACGTGCTCACGTGCCCGTATGGAACACCGTCTTTTGCTCTGTCTTCGCAGAAACGCCTCATGTTGATTCCTTCTTTCTCCATTCTCCTTCCATTCCATTTCCACACATGATTTCTTCCCTTTTTAGCCCATTCCACGTGGAAACACATCAAAGAGAGGATTTGTGGAATCCTATACATTCATTGGTCATTAGTGGCAATATCGGAGCGAATATCTCTTTTTTAAATGAAATATCTGGGTTTAAACAAAGGTGAATGAGTGTAAAAAGATCACACATCGGGCCCTTGAAGGAATCAAGATGGGATCTTCCAAATACCTGACGCATACTCCAAGGAACGAATGCAGTCTTCAGCATACTTGTCTTCATATGTAACCGACCATATGTAACCCTAGGTACCCACGACATCTATATAAGCTAAAGATGGAAATGGGCAAGGTATGGGGTAGGTAGAGCAATACCATACACATACCCGTGTAGTCAATGGGTACAAAATTCTTCCCATACGCGTACCCATGGATATAAAACTTTACCCGTACCCATAACCGATGGGTTCCCAACGGTTAGATCAAACAGTACACAAGTTATTCATGATTTTACATTCATCGATACCACCTATACCGTGACATCGATAGCTACATTTTTACCTACCCCCTTCACATCACTTTAATCCATACCTTCTCGTAGAGGGCGGTACATGCCCATGCCCTAGCTTTTCATGTCATGGTCCTTGCCGAGGTATGCCCCTCTTATGTCAGATCATCTTTCCTAGCCACTTGGGCACGACCAGACATGCTGGGATGCGGGACCTCCTCTCTCGGAAAAGAGGGAGTTCCCCCGAGCACTTCCCATGGCCCATCGGGTTGACCTCACGGAGGGCCCTCGATGGCTCCTTTGGGGAGGCCCAAGGGGTACCCCCGTCCTGATCCCGTCGATAACCGGTGCCGATTTTTGCGAGGGCGAGTTGATGCTGCTTCAATGGCGATCAATTTTTTCCTCATTGGGACACGCGACGCGGAGGAGGGCGGTCGGTGCAGAGCAAGACAGTCGACGCAATGAGTATAGCCGAGACTGGTGGCTAGTGGCCATCCGTGCCGCGGCAAATTTGTGAGGCGTGCTGCTCGATAGGCGGCGGCAAACAGCAGTAGCGAAATGCGGTGGGGTTTGGCGGCAGTTGATGACGATGACAAACATCGAGCTAAGGCCTCCTTTGGTTTGGAAGAATTTCATAGGAATTTTAGAGGATAGGATTCTTATAGGGATTTTTCCTTTAGAGCCTTTTGGTTTATAGGAATGGGTTCCTATTCCTACATAGGATTGATTCCTATCCTCCACATTTCGTAGGAAAATAAAAATGAGCCCAGACTTAATGGAAAAATTCCTTTGATGTCAACCAAATGACATCTCATTTCCTATTCCTACTCATAGAATTTGAGATACATGCCATCTCATTTTCTATAAAATTTCTATTCCTATGATAATCCTATTATATAAGGGTGGTTACCACGGTGATAGGCGTGGGAGAGGGGAGGATCAGACGGCCCCGCACCCTCTCATCTAAGGGGCAGGGAGGTGACCGGCCAGGGCTGGCGCCGGTCGACAAGGACAACTCTCAACACCTTCCCTTCTCCTTCCTACATTCCTCGTCCTCCTCAGTCTCTCCCCTCTCACCTCCCAACCCAAAGGATCCCTCCTCTTCACACTCCGTGTCGCCACATTCGGAGCTCGGATCCAACCACTGCTTATCCCACCCGATCCCTCCCAAATCACCCCCGCACCCGATTCGCTCCTCCCCTGCAAAGAGAGGTCTATACCCCTACCTTGATTCGGCGGCCGGCGCCATGGCGAGCGGCAGCGAGCAGCCGCAGGCGGAGACCGAGCCCGAGGCGGTGGAGCTCGTGCTGTTCCAGGTCGCCGAGTGCTACGTCTATCTGGTATTCGTCCTAATTCTCTTTGGTTTCTGTGACAATCTAGTGATGGGGATTCATCGAGCGCTTGCTGTGCATGAATGTGTTGCCGACGGCCTGACGTTTTGGGGCCTTTTTGTGTGCAGATACCTCCTAGGAAGACGGCCGCCTCTTACAGGTTCTGCTCCTCTTAGTTCGTTGAAGAATCTGATAACGGTTTGTTAGGATTTGTATCTGTTGACTGTCAGGTTGAATAGCGTTAGTAGCTAAATAGACCAGGAAAATCACAATTAGCTAAAGGTTGCAGGCCTTGTTTCAGCATTTTTTTCGCATTTGCAAACTTGATTGCAAAGCTAATGCACTATTTTGCTTCACGATTGCCTGTTCGTCCTTTTTGGTTTCCGGTTCGAGTGATGGATTGAACTTATCTTCTATTTGGTTTGAATGTATCACCAGTTCGCAACCGCGTCATTGCTTATACGAACGTGATAATTGAAAAAAAGACTAGGAAGGAAATCCTACATATATCATGGACTACCCCACCATAGGATTAATCCACTCCTCAGACCATATCATGCCTTCCGCAATTTATTGAAAATGATCTAACATTAGTGACATCTAGGGCTGATGAGTGGAATGTCAACAAATGGGCTTGGGAAGGGGCACTTAAGGTTGCCAGCAAGGGAGAAGAATGTGTCATCAAACTGGAAGACAAGAGCACTGGTACAGTAATTTTGTTACTGCTGGCCATTCCTTTGTAGCGTTTGTAATCCTGACTTCTTAATTTCTCTTGCTCATTTCAGGTGAGCTGTATGCCAGGGCATTTCTGAGAGAAGGCGAACCACATCCGGTGGAAGCTGTAATTGATAGCAGCAGGTCGGTATATATTGCTGCCACAGGGCAGTCTAATTGTATAATGAAATGTGTGCCTTTGCAGTTCCATTCTGGGTTAGACACCGCAAATACTCTATTAGCAGAACCTGAAACGATTCTTATTGCTTGCAGATATTTTGTACTTCGCATTGAAGAGAATATAGGTGATAACTTGTCTTTCCCTCGAGTTATAAGATCTTGCATTTGCACTGACATTCTACTTACTGCTGAGTTTAGCCGTTTGACATAGTATTTGATACTTAGTGTCGAGCTGGTGAGCATAGTGTTTGTTAAGTTGTGTTGAGATGGTGAGCATGGTATTTGACAAGTAGTATTGAGGTGCTGAGCATATTACTTGATCTGGTTAGCACCATTTCTTGCAATGGTTCGTATATAGAAGCATGACAATTCTTACTATGCACTGCAGATGGGCGTCAGCGTCATGCTTTTATAGGGTTAGGCTTCCGTGAAAGAACTGAAGCATATGACTTCCAAGCTGCTCTACATGACCATATGAAGTATCCTTTTATCTTATCTTGAAACACAATATGTTGCCTGTAATTTGGATTGTCACATGAATGTTTCCCATGCAAGTCAGTCCACGACCAGAGACTATATATGTGGAATTCCATTAGATCAAAAAGTAATGTCTGCTTAGCACAATATATTATTGTTTTGAAACAACAATTTTAATACTAAGTTGGTCTATTACATGAATCCAGTCAGGTCACTGAGCAATGCTCAGAACTTTGAATGCACTTCCAGTTGACAAAAATATTTCTTTTAAAGTTATATGAAATATTTCTTGGCCAGTCACTTTTCTTCTTCTTTCCTGTTTCTTTATTATTTCTAAATATATTGGTGTATGGTATTAGAGTTGTACAATAAGTTGTTCATATAATCTGTTGTTCTCTTACATTATCAAAGATATCTAAACAAGAAGAAGACCGCTGAAGAGATGGTGCAGCACTATGAGAATACGTCATCAGTGGATTATAGCCTCAAAGAAGGGGAAACTTTAGTTCTCCAACTAAAAAATGTAAGTTTTCATTGACTTCTTATTCCAGGAGAAATGAATTAAAGCTTGGTCATGGGATTATTTTTAAGTGTCTTAAAAATTACTCCCTCCGATCCAAAAAAAAGTGGCTTTAGTTCAAATTTGAACTGAAGCTGAACTAAAGGCACGACACTTTTTTTGGATCAGAGGGAGTAGCATATATGATTTTTTATGCTTAACTAGTATTTTCCACTTTAAGATGCACAATTATTCTGTGTGCAACCTCCGTTTCCGGTCATGCATGGGATTTATTGAATTGGGGTAATCTTCTTATCTTGACCTAGAAAACACAGTCTAGTGCATCTTCAAGGTTCCTCCAATGGCATTTGAGAACATCATATACCCTTGCATGTTCGGGGATATATCAGTTTGAGCTGCTGTCACGTAAGAACTTGAGAAAAAACTGAACCTTACTAAGCTATAGTTAAGAATATTTTCGTTCATGCGGCAAAATTAGTTGACTAAAGTGTATTATGCTACAGTAATAAATTTGTATGCATGCCTTTGATAAGCACTTGAATTGCCTTGTATTTCTCATGTTCCTCACGTAACATGCCCCTGATTTTTGGGTCTGTTATGCAGAAAGAAAGTGCCAGCAAGACAAAATCTGCATTTTTCGAGCAAGGTCTGAACAAGCTGTCGTTCAATGAAAAAGCAAACACCAAGGAGGCCACAGTGTCCCTCAAACTCCCACCACCTCCACCCTCACCCGTGTCTCCAACTGATTCTGGAGTTGCCATTTCCCCTTTCAAAGCAGAATTTCCTTCCCAGGAACAACCAGGCACCGGCGATGCCGGGGACGTCGCCGCTCCTTTCAAAGCAGAATTTCCTTCACAAGAAGAAGCACTGGATGATATCGTGGAAGCTAGAGCAGAAGCTGCTCCTCGTAATCAACCAGCCGCAGCAGAGAAGAGCAAACAAGGAAGCGTGGATGATGAGTTTGACTTTGGGGACTTCCAGGCTGCTGCTTGAATCATGTATCCTGTACATACGTCAACTTTATTACGTGGACACATACATGTCTCCTTTCTTTTTCTTGGATCTCCCGTCAGTTGTGACTTTTTTTGGCCACCCGAGTTGTTGTACAGAGAGCTGTCATATGATAAGCCGTATAAATTAAGAATACATATATAAGCCGTAGAACACATGGATGGAAACATTCTGGAATTTTTTTAAGCACATATTTTCTATTAAATTTAAATGAGTAATATGTAAAAAGTAGCCAAGGAAAGAAAGAAAAGAACAAGGAAAAAGCGGCAGATCCTATCCAATTCCTGATCTAGGTATCCCCATAGATTTGATCAACTAGAGTGAAACATCATCCCAGATTGGAAATAATCCAATCCTTGAAGGCTTGTTCATGCTTAATTTTGAAACTGTGAATTAGAAGGGTCATGTCTTTATTGAGCAAGAATTTCCAGGAATTTCTGCAAGGAACTTCCTGAAAATCTTGCCATTTCTTAGAATCCATAAGTTCCAGCACCCTAGAATAATTATATCCATCTCCGAGGCCTTGGGAAATTTCTGATGGGCTAGTAAAATCTCATCATACGTATAAGTTCCTCTTTGCCTATAGGTGATTATAGAGGCCCAACAGTCCTGAGGAAAAAGACAGTCCCAAAAAAGATGAAGAGCGGGTTCTTCAGCACCCTCATGCAAAATAACAAAGTCATAGCAGTCCAAGTGCATGGTTTTCCTCTTAAGAGTTTTTTGTGTTGACCCTATCATGAAGCAGTAGCTAGAAAAATATCTTATGCCTAATCCTGTCAGCACATTCCAGAGCCATTTGAAGATCTTGTGTGCTTCCACTCCATCTATCATAGTATTGTACATTAAGATGGAAGAGTAGTCTTATTATTATTAGAGCATATCCACCTATCTTGATTCTGCCAATTGGTGTGTTGAGAAAGCAACAATTGAAGCTCATTCAGCTGAGCAAAAGCTTGAGCTAAGAGAGGGGTGTGGAAGAAGACATAAATGTCAGCACTGTTAACCATATGCTAGAATAGTTTGAGGTGTGCCTTCCACTAGCTAGAATCCACCATCCTCTCACCAGAAATTCCTCGGAGTAGTATTTGTCCCAAATTAGTTGCACCCAAGGAAGACTTTCTTTATTGAAGAATTTTTTTAAGGGTTTTCATCAAGAGAGCTTTATTGTGGACAACCACATCTAGGATACCAATCCCACCCCGACTTTTAGGCTTGTGTACTGTGTTCCAGGCTATTAAAGTTTGCCCAGAGTTTTCTTGTCCATATTTCCTCCAAACGAAGTGTATGAAGTATTTGTTTATTTGCTCAATGACACCAGCAGGTAGGGCTAAAGCACACATGAAGAAAATAGGCATGAAAGAGAACGCAAATTTAATAAGTTGTAGTCTTCCATCATATGATAGCATTGTGGAGCATCCGACCAACCTTCGCTCTATTACTTGACAAAATAGGACTAAAACCTTCATTTTTCAATCTTCCATCTCTTAGAGGAGGCCCAGATATGTGAGTGGAAAGTTACCCAGCTTGCGTCCCAGAAGATCAAGAATTCTGTTCGGATTTCATCGGGCACATTCAATGGAAGCAAAACTAATTTTCTATAGTTAATCTTCAGACTAGTTTGAGCAGAAAAATGAGTCAGAAGATTATTGAGTTGAAGAATTTGAGGTTCCTCTACTTGCATGATCAAGATGGTGTCCTCTGCATACTGAATCACTGGAAAATCTTGGTTGGAATGTGGTAAATGGGGTACCTGAATCAAATTGGCATTCATTGCTTCATTAAGAATGGTTTGCAAAAGATCAGCGACTAGAACAAAAATAAGAGGGGAGAGAGGGTACCCTTGTCTAACCCCTCTTTTACAGTGAAATTGTTTTCCTGGAACCCCATTAAGCAATACAGATGAGAAGCATGTGCTATGGACCATGCTCATCCACTTGATCCATATATCACCAAAGCTTTTTCCTTTCAGAATTTGAAAAAGAGTCTCATGCTCAATCACATCAAAGGCCTTCTCAAAGTCAAGCGTTAAAATAATTATTTCTTGCTTTCGCTGCTTTCACTGATGTATGTATTCAAAGGCCCAAGCCAGACAATCTTGGATTGATCTTTTCCTAAAAAACATATTGATATATGTGCACCAACTGGAGAATGATTTTCTGCAGCCTGTTTGCCAATAACTTTGTGACGATTCCGATTGTGCAGTTGAGCAAAGAAATATGCCTAAAGTCACTAGGAAGGAGAAGATTGTCCTTCTTCTGGTAAGAGTGATGAAGGACCTATTAATAAGCTTGAGATCAATATCTCCGCAGTAGAAATCTTGAATGAGCTCATAAAAATCATTAGATATGATATCCATCCCAAATAAGCCTTTATAAATGCACCATTAAATCCATTAGGACTAGGGGCTTTGCTAGAGGGCATATTTTTAATCATCCTATCTATCTCTACGTTTGAAAAAGGTTCTTCCAATTGATTAATCTGATCATTGTTCTGAAGTAAGCTTGGCAGGTGAAAGAAATTGGAAGTTGGAGAAGAAGTGCCAAGTCTATCTTTAAAGGTTCTCCATGGGATTGCAACTTTGGCTTGATGATCGGAATATTCAGCTTGGTTTTCATCCAAGAGCATAGGAATATAATTATTTTTGTATTTGATTCTTGCTTTTGCTTGGAAGAATTTTGTGTTACCATCACTAGATTTAACCCATCTTATGGTTTCTCTTTGCTTCCAATAAGCACTTTGATATTCCAAAAGGTTACCCATATGCTTTTTGACAATGTTCCTTCCATTCCACTCTTTAGTGCTTAAGGGCCTGAGTTCCTAAAATGTCCCAAACAAGGATCAAATCATTTGAATTACTGATGTAATGTGCTAAATTTGAGAAGTTCTTAGCCCAAATCTCTAGCCCCTTTTCGAGCCTTTTAAAGTTAACAGTAATCCTTTTGGCATTAGAAGTCATAGACACCTCTTGATCCCAAATATTTTTGACCACATCTCTGAATTCTAGGAATTTTAACAAAAAAATAATTAAATATGAAAATATTAGCTTTGGGAATGTTGGATCCCACATGAATGACACAAGGCACATGGTTAGATACGGGTTTAGCAAGAGTAGAAGCATAAGTATTGGGGTAATTTAACATCCAGGATTCAGAAGAAAACACTAATCCAACTTTTCTACTAAGGGTACCTCTTGCATATTGCTCCAAGTGAGCTTTCTATTTTGAGTGGAATCTCACTCACGCTTAATTCATCGAAGGTTGAGTTAAAGTTCATCATGTCATTAAAACTGCCTCCAACTCCATTTCTGTCTTCAGGGTACCTGTTGTAGTTGAAATCTCCTATAATTAACCAATCCACATGAGGGGAGCATTGATAACCCACAGGTATAGGGGATCGCGACAGTCTTTGAGGGTGAAATTTCACCCAAATTTATTGATTCGACACAAGGGGAGCCAAAGAATATTTATGAGTATTAGCACTTGAGTTGTCAATTCAACCACACCTGGAGAACTAAATATCCGCAGCAAAGTATTTAGTAGCACAATAGTATGATAGTTTGATAGCAATGGTATAATAGTAGAAACAGTAACAGGAACAGTAACAGTAGCAGCTTTGTAGTGATTGTAACAACAACAACAACGAAATTAACTTAGCAAAGATCATTATAAGAAAAGCGTAGGCATTGGATCAGCGATGGATATTTGTGTTGGATGATATTTATCATGTAACAGTCACAACCTAGAGCAATATACAATAGGTCCGCTTCATCAATGTAATGTAGGCATGTATTCCGTATATAGTCATATGTGCTTATAATAAGTTTGTATGCCATCTTTTGTCCTACCCTCCCATGGCAGTGGGGTCCAAAGGGAAACTAAGGGATATTAAGGCCTCCTTTTAATAGAGAACCGGAACAAAGCATTAACACATGGTCAATACATGAACTCCTCGAATTATAGCCATCCCCGGAGAGTATCCCAACTATTGTCACTTTGGGGTTTACAGATCAGAACAATAATAAGTGCATATAACTAGTAGATAGGATCAAGAACTCAAATATATTCATGAAAACATAAAGGGTTCATATCTGAAATCATGGCACTCGGGCCCTAGTGATAAGCATTAAGCATAGCAAAGTCATAGAAACATCAATCTCAGAACATAGTGGATACTAGGGATCAAGCCCTAACAAATTGAATCGATTACATGACAAATCTCATCCAACTCCATCATCGTCTAGCAAGCCTACGAAGGAATTACTCACTCCATGTAGTCAGCATCATGAAGTTGTTGATGGAGAAGGGTTGATGATGATGATCGCGATGAACCCCCCTCTCTGGAGCCCCGTACGGACTCCAGATCAGCCCTCCCGATGAAGAACAGGAGGTGGCAGCGGCTTCATTTCGTAAAAGCGATGAAACTTCTTCTCTTGTTTTTTTCTCTCGGGAAGACGGTATCTATGGAGTTGAGATTAGGGTCGGCGGAGCCTCGTGGGCCCCACAAGGTAACATGCAAGCCCTGGGGGTGGGCGCACCCTGTTGCCTTATAGGCAATAGGTGGCCCCCCTTTGGTGGATCTCCGTTCCAGTATTTTTCATATATTCCATAAAAAATATCCAAAAAGTTCTGTCTGATTCCGAGAACTTTTATTTCTGCACAAAAAACAACACCATGGTAATTCTGCTAAAAATTGCGTCAGTTCGGGTTAGTTTCATTCAAATCACACAAATTAGAGTCCAAAACAAGAGCAAAAGTGTTTGAAAAAGTAGATACGATGGAGACGTATCAACTCTCCCAAGCTTAACTCATTGCTAGTCCTCAAGCAATTCAGTTGACAAACTGAAAGTGATAAAGAAAAACTTTTACAAACTCTTTTGTTCTTGTATCCGTACATAAGCATAAATAGCACCCAATGAGGGAGTCCTGGATTAGGGGGTCTCCGGACAGCCGGACTATATCCTTTAGCCGGACTGTTGGACTATGAAGATACCAGATTGAAGACTTCGTCCCATGTCTGGACGGGACTTTCCTTGGCGTGGAAGGCAAGCTTGGCAATACGGATATGTAGATCTCCTCCCTTGTAACCGACTCTGTGTAACCCTAGCCCCCTCCGGTGTTTATATAAACCGGAGGGTTTAGTCCGTAGGACAACAACAAACATACCATAGGCTACCTTCTAGGGTTTAGCCTCTACGATCTCGTGGTAGATCAACTCCTGTAATACTCATATCACCAAGATCAATCAAGCAGGACGTAGGGTATTACCTCCATCAAGAGGGCCCGAACCTGGGTAAACATCATGTCCCCTGCCTCCTGTTACCATCTGCCTTAGACGCACAGTTCGGGACCCCCTACCCGAGATCCGCCGGTTTTGACACCGACATTGGTGCTTTCATTGAGAGTTCCACTGTGCCGTCACCGACTCACCGTAAAGGCTTGATGGCTCCTTCAATCATCGGTAACGATGCGGTCCAGGGTGAGGTTTTCCTCCTCGGACAGATCTTCGTATTCAGCGGCTTCGCACCACGGGCCAACTCGCTTGGCCATCTGGAGCAGATCAAGAGCTACGCCCCTGGCCATCAGGTCAGGTTCGGAAACGTAAACTAGACTGCCGACATCCGCAGAGACTTGATCTTCGACGGATTCGAGCTCATGACAGGTGCGCCGCACAATCACGACGAGCATGACGTAACTCTGTCGTTGGACAATGTTCGGGAGATCGCATCTGCAACTAATCCGGCCCTCAATTCGGAGCAGATTGCGCCATCCAAGGACGGGGGAATAGACCCCGCCATGGAGGCAGCACTCTCAGTGGCGATAGAGCCGGATACTGACTTCACCCCCTACGAAAGCCGTGTTGCCGAACCGTTGGATTCGTCCTCGGCCACAGGCTCCGAACCGCCTGCATCCGCGCCCATCGAATCCGATTGGGCACCGATCATGGAGTTTACCTCCGCGGATATCTTCCAGCACTCGCCTTTCGGTGATGTGCTAAATTCATTAAGATCTCTCTCCTTGTTAGGAGAACCTTGGCCGGATTATGTCCGGCTAGAACGGGATGCGGACGACGAAAAAATTCGCTCCCCACCCACCACCCACTTAGTAGCCACTGTCGACGATTTAACCGACATGCTCGACTTCGACTTCGAAGGCATCGACGGTATGGATGATGATGCAGGAGACGAACAGGAACCACCGCCCATAGGGCGCTGGACCACCACCTCATCATATGATATATACATGGTGGACACCCCCAAAGAAGGCAATGGCGACGAGACAGCGGAGGATGACCCCTCCAAGAAGCAACCGAAGCGCCAATGTCAGCGGCGCCGCTCTAAGTCCTGCCACAGCAAAAGTAGCGATACCGACACAAGAGACAATAACACTCTGGATAGTGCCGAAGACAACCACAGTCCCCTCCAGCACAATGTAGAGCAGGAAGGTGAACAAGCTAGCCCTCCAGAGCAGGCAACAGATGGAAAATCGGAGGAGGACAATTACATGCCTCTCTGCGAAGACGAGGTGAGCCTCGACGATGAAGAATTTATAGTACCGGAGGATCCCGTCGAGCAGGAGCGCTTCAAGCGCCGGCTTATGGCCACAACAAATAGCCTGAAGAAAAAGCAACAAAAGCTTCAAGCTGATCAAGACTTGCTAGCAGACAAATGGACCGAAGTCCTTGCGGCCGAGGAATACGAACTCGAGCGCCCCTCCAAGAGTTACCCAAAGCGCAGGTTGCTACCTCACCTCGTGGAGGAAGCATTGAAACCCACATCACCAGTGTATGATGCGGCTGACCGACCATCGCGTGGCCGAGCTAGAGAGGCGTTTCAGCCTGATGTTCAGCCTGCACCCCACTGCCACTCAAACAAAAATACCAAGGCCCAGGGCAACACACGGGACCTGCGAGACGTATTGGACAGCAGGGCAAAACATGCAAGGTCGATATATGGGTCACGGGCGTGCGCGCCAACGCGGGACGATAACCGTCGCGCCGGATACACTAAAGGTAAATCCGGCCAGGCCGAATACAGCAGACAAGACTCATATGAACTGCGTCGTGATATAGCCCGGCATAGAGGCACTGCACACCCCCTATGCTTCACTGATGAAGTTATGGATCATGAATTCCCGGAGGGTTTCAAACCCATAAATATCGAATCGTATGATGGTAAAATAGATCCCGCTGTATGGATTGAGGATTTCCTCCTTCACATCCACATGGCTCGCGGTGATGATCTTCATGCCATCAAGTACCTCCCACTAAAACTCAAAGGACCAGCTCGGCATTGGCTGAATAGCTTGCCAGCAGACTCCGTCGGCAGTTGGGAGGATTTGGAAGACGCATTCCTTGATAACTTCCAGGGCACTTATGTGCGACCACCGGATGCTGATGACTTGAGCCATATAACTCAGCAGCCCGGGGAATCAGCCAGGCAATTCTAGACATGGTTCCTAACTAAGAAAAACCAAATTGTCGACTGTCCGGATACAAAGGCCTTAGCGGCATTCAAGCATAACATCCGTGACGAGTGGCTTGCCCGGCACCTCGGCCAGGAGAAGCCGAAGTCTATGGCAGCCCTCACGACACTCATGACCCGCTTTTGCATGGGCGAGGATAGCTGGCTGGCTCGCAGCAACAACACATCAAGGAATCCGGGCACTTCGGATACAAAAGATGCCAACGGCAGACCACGTCGTAACAGACTAAAGCGCCAAAATAACGGTGATAACACCGATGATATGACAGTCAATGCTGGATTTAGAGGCTCTAGATCCAGTCAACGGAAAAAGCCATTCAAAAGAAGCACTCCGGGCCCGTCCAGCTTGGATCGCATACTCGATCGCTCGTGTCAAATCCAGGGCACCCCCGATAAGCCGGCCAATCACACCAACAGAGAATGCTGGGTGTTCAAGCAAGCCGGCAAGTTAAATACCGAAAAAAGGACAAGGGGCTGCATAGTAATGACGAGGAAGAGCCTCGGCCGCCGAACATGGGAGGACAGAAGAGGTTCCCCCCACAAGTGAAGATGGTGAACATGATATACGCAACCCACATTCCCAAGAGGTAATGGAAGCGTGCACTAAGGGACGTCTATGCGATAGAGCCTGTCGCCCCAAAGTTCAACCCATGGTCCGCTTGTCCGATCACCTTCGATCACAGGGACCACCCCACTAGTATCCGTCATGGCGGATCCGCCGCATTGGTCCTAGAACCAATCATCGATGGATTTCACCTCACTCGAGTCCTTATGGACGGCGGCAGCATCCTGAACCTGCTCTATCAGGATACAGTGCGCAAAATGGGTTAGATCCCTCGAGGATCAAACCCACCAAAACCACCCTTAAGGGCGTCATCCCAGGTGTAGAGGCCCATTGCACGGGCTCAATCACACTGGAAGTGGTCTTCAGATCCCCAGACAACTTCCGAAGCGAGAAGTTAATCTTCGATATCATCCCGTTCCGCAGTGGCTATCACACACTGCTCGGGCGAACCACATTTGCAAAGTTCAATGCGGTACCACATTACGCATACCTCAAGCTCAATATGCCAGGACCTAGGGGGTCATAACAGTCAATGGAAACACATAACACTCGCTCCGCACGGAAGAGCACACTACGGCCCTCGCAGCAGAAGCACAAAGCAGCCTTTTTAGGCAAACCACCAATTTGGCGATACAACCCCCGGACACCGTCAAGCGAGTCCAGAGTAAACTGCAACAGGATCACCTGGCACGTTCAGAGCTCGCCTAGCAATTCGGCCCCCCGTCCCAGTCCTAGTCAAGTGACGAAATCCGTGCTGCGCGTACATAATTACGCACTCAAAATACCATGGACATAGGCGGGGGCACAATCAGGGCACGTCCCACAATGCGGCTTAACCACCCTAGGGGCTGTATACCTTTATCATTTTTTCTCTTTCAGGACCTAACTCTCTGGAAGCCCTTTCTGGCAGTACGATTGCCGGACACATTACGGGAATGAACAACCAAGGAGGTAAGAAGCTAAGATGTACACAGGAACCCCCAGGTGGTCTCTAATAATAACCGATATACCCGCTTTCTACTATCTATACGCAGCTTGCCCTTGGATAGGACTTGTCAAATAGTCCTATTTTCTGCTTATTGCACTACTTGTATCAGTACGCTTCGACGTATTATTTAAATAACAATGCATAGCATTAGTCTATTATTGCATTATTTATCCCTTTTTTCTTATATGTTCATTTACGACAACTTGCTCCCGTACATTCTGGTACGGTCAATACGCCAGGGGCTTTCGTTTACCCCATAATACGGTGTGAGAAGTCCGAACACTTTCGACAATGCGGCACCCTGAACTTATAGCATTATATGCATCAACTCCGAATCATGTCTTGGGTAAATAGTTGGGTTTACCCGGCTCCCATGCTTTGGTACCTTACGTTCCGCTATATCGGCTAAGGTAGCGCTAGGATAACTACTGCGATTGTGTCCCGGTTCTTCCGGACGAGCACCTCAGTAGAGAAAGCCGAAAACTGACTGTCATGATAAGGCGAGAGCTGGTCGCTGTTCGAGAGGTCTCAAGTCCTTAAAGACTTTTTCTGCTTCGGGCGAGGAGTCGGCCTTGCCCGACTTAGGCGTGTATAGCGCCCCAAATTCGGCCTTCCGAATACTAGGGGCTTCGCCAAAATTTAAAATTGTAGACTTCTATGGCTAAGTGAGAGTGATAAAGCCTTATAGTCCGATTGCATGGTTCGTTGTGCTGAACACCTCCCTCGAAGGACCCATGATTGGGATAAAGAGTGCTCAGGTTTATCCCGAACACCCCAGTACTAGTTACATGGGGGTAGAAGCCGACGACTGGCCGACTCTCAGATTTTATAAACGGCCGCACATAAGGTAATATTTTAAATTAAAAAAGTGTTGCATAGCGCAAATGAACTCGTTTCACATTACAAGATCACATGATCATGTTCATTCAAAAATTACATCTCTGGCACATTCATCCGCCACAAGACGGGAACCCTTCAGGACACTGTCATAATACATTTCGGGGTTGCGATGATCCTTGCCCTCCGGCAGCCTCTCCTTCACCAGCTTCATGGCGTCCAACTTCGCCTGGTGCACCTTCGCCCAGGCAAAAGCCCTGCGCGCACCCTCGATGCAGACAGACCGCTTTATGAACTCAAGCTGTGGGCAGGCATCCACAAGCCGCCTCACCAGACCGAAGTAGCTGCCGGGCAGGGGCTCGCCAGGCCACATCCGGACTATAAGACCATGGCCTGTTCGGCCGCCTTGTGAAGCTCGACCAATTGCTTCAGCTGGTCGCTCAAGGGCATTGGGTGTTCGGGCCCAGTATACTGAGACCAGAACAACTGTTCCGTCGAGCTCCCCTCCTCAGCTCGGTAAAACTCCGCGGCATCCAGTACACTGCGGGGAAGATCTGCGAATGCTCCTGGAGAGCTCCGAACTCGGGTAAGTAAAAGGAAAGTTTCCTTCACATGCTTGCTTTGCATAATGAACGCCTTACCCGCTACTATCTTCTTCACCACATCAATCTCCTGGAGGGCCTTGTGGGCTTCAGCCTTGGTGCTCCAGGCACTTTCGAGCGCCTTCAAAAGCTCGGACTCTCGCGTCTTAGAGTCAAGCTCCAAGGACTCGTGTTTCTTGGTGAGAGCCTCGAGCTCTTGCTACACCTCGCCTACTCGGGCTTCTTGCTTTTCCCGCTCAAGGCGCTCCTTGGACGCTTTGTTTTCGGCCTTAGACAGCGCCTTCTTCAGGGTCGCCACCTCGGTCGTGGCCCCTGGCAAATTCATGATGACCCTATTACTTTACAACCGAACTTCTTTTTAAAGCGTAGACAAGGTATTGCTTACCTTTCCTCTCCTCGAGCCGCCTCTTGGTAAGGCCGAGCTCATTCTCAGACCGCTCCAGGTCCCGCTTCAGTGCAGAGACCTCTGCAGTATGTGCGGCAGCGGCCAACAGTGAAGCCTGCACATACACATAGACATATTCTGATTAGACTCCTGAGTCATCATTTGATCCTCTATTCGGCCTTTCTTCTCGAACGCCGAACAGAGCATCAGGGGGTACTATTTATGCGGTAATATTTTCTTATATTTTGACTGCTTACCTCAAAGCCTGTTAGGAGGCTGGCACAAGCTTCGGTCAGTCCGTTTTTGGCGGACTGAACTTTCTCGATCACCGCACTCATGATAGTGCGGTGCTCTTCGTCGATGGAAGCGCCGCGAAGCGCTTCCAGCAAGTTGTCCGGTGCCTCTGGGTGGACAGAGGACATCGGCACGGGCGGCTGGCCCCCTTTAATGGGGGATCGCCTGCCGGAGTCCGGAACCATCGAAGGTTCCGGCGCAGTGTTTGGCTGGGGGCCGAACTCGGAGCCCGTGGGAGTTTTGCTCCCTTGGCACCCAGGGTCCGGGAGGTCGCCTCGAGGTGCCCCCAGGACCACCTCCCCTCGGCTAGGTACCTTTCGAGACAACACCTCGATGTTGTCCGTAGGGCGAGGGATGGAGGCAGTCGGAAGAGAACCGCTGTTCATATCCGACGAGTCCAATGAACCGCTCGATGAAGATACGTCGAGATGAGCTCGGGACGGAGTGCATAATCATGTTCGGCATGAGGAGAAGCAGTGCAATAAAACATACCATGAATTACTATGGTGTCTGGATACTTACGGCTTCGCCAGGGGCTTGACCCTGGGTAGCCACTCGTCGCCGCTGTAGGCGGTCATCGTGGAGCAGTCCGGAGGGAGGGTCCTTCCCTTCTTGGACCCTTCAGCCTCCCCAGTTGGGTCGGCCTTCCTTTTCTTGTCCCCCTGGCTGGGGGGGGGGAGAACTTTCCTCCTCCTCCTCCTCCTCGTTTTCGTGGGAGGAGTGCGTGTCAGAGTCATCGGACGAGGAGTCCGATACAACCTTGCGCCGGAGACCCTTTCGGGTTCCCGTGGCCTTCTTCTTGGTCTTCTTCACCGGCACCTCGTAAGGTGCCAGAGCCAGCATCTCCGTTAGGAGAGCATCTGCGGGATCTTCAGGAAGGGGGGTTGGGAAATCGAGCTGCTCCACTGTCTTTATCCAGTCCTATTAATGGCATGGGAACTTAGATCCCGCACATCATTTAACTGGGAGAAATAAATACCCAGTGAGATACAAAAACTTACCGGATTGGCATGGCGCTTTGCACTAAGTCCGCGGTCCTCAGTGAGGGAAGGAGGAACCTCGGCGCCCTTAAATAGCACCCTCCAGACGTCCTTGTGCATCGTGTCGTAGAGCTCTCGCATCGTCTGGTGCTTGGCCGGGTCGAACTCCCACAAATTGAATGCCCGTCGTTGACATGGGAGAATCCGGCGGAAGAGCATGACCTGGACCATGTTGACGAGCTTGATTTTCTTCCTCATCATGTTCCTGATGCAAGTCTGGAGTCCGGTCAGCTCTACCGAGGAACCGCAGGACATGCCCTTCTCTTTCCAGGAAGTGAGCCACGTGGGGATTCCGGATCAGAATTTGGGGGCCACCACCCAGTTGGTGTCGTGCGGCTCGGTGATGTAGAACCACCCCGATTGCCACCCCTTTATGGTCTCCACATAGGAGCCTTCGAGCCAGGTGATGTTAGGCATTTTGCCTACCATGGCGCCTCCGCACTCTGCTTGCTGGCCGACCACCACCTTCGGTTTAACATTGAAGGTCTTCAGCCACAGGCCGAAGTGGGGCCTGATACAGAGGAAGGCCTCGCACACGACGATAAACGCCGAGATGTTGAGGATGAAATTGGGGGCCAGATCATGAAAATCCAGCCCGTAGTAGAACATGAGCCCGCGGACAAACGGGTGGAGGGGAAACCCCAGTCCGCGGATGAAGTGGGTAAGAAAAACTACCCTCTCATGGGGTTCAGGCGTAGGGAGGATCTGCCCTGCATCTGGCAGCCGGTGCGCAATATCCGCGGCCAGATATCCAGCTTCCTGTAACTTTGTGATGTTCTCCTCCGTGACGGAGGAGACCATCCACTTTCCTCCCGCTCCTGACATGCTTGGAGTGGTTTGAAAAGAAATACGCGAACTTGGGTGCTGGAGCTCGAGTGTGCGAGAATGGGTAAGCAAGGAGGAAGAAGGCGTGGGTAAAAAGGGTGAATCCTTGTCCCTTTATAGGGGCGGAAGAGGCGATGCGCCTCCCCACTTGCCTGGTAAAATCGCTTATTCGCAAATGCCGTAATTGATGGCACGGTTGGGTTACCCACGTCCGTATTGATGAGAATCCCGTAATAAGGGGGACACGATCTCTGCTTTGATAAGACGTGTCAAGAAAACCGCCACGCGATATGTGCGGTGCTGGTTGAGAAAAACGGTTCGAATAATGACCGGGCCATGGCATGATGTCGTGCTGTCAAAATGTGTCAGCAGATTAGATTTGTGGAAATATTATTCTCTCTACGGTGGTATGTGGAAACTGTTTTGCAAGAGACGGACACTATCCTTGGGTTCAAAATCTTCTATGGAGTGTTCGGAGGAGGAACCCGCCTTGCAATGCCGAACACAAAACTACACGCCGGACTCATCGTCATTGAAGCCTGGTTCAGGGGCTACTGAGGGAGTCCTAGATTAGGGGGTCTCCGGACAGCTGGACTATATCCTTTGGCCGGACTGTTGGACTATGAAGATACAAGATTGAAGACTTCGTCCCATGTCCAGATGGGACTTTCCCTGGCGTTCAAGGCAAGCTAGGCAATACGAATATGTAGATCTCCTCCCATGTAACCGACTTTGTGTAACCCTAGCCCCCTCCGGTGTCTATATAAACCAGAGGGTTTAGTCCATAGGACAACAGACAATCATACCATAGGCTAGCTTCTAGGGTTTAGCCTCTACGATCTCGTGGTAGATCAACTCTTATAATACTCATATCATCAAGAATAATCAAGTAGGACGTAGGGTATTACCTCCATCAAGAGGGCCCGAACCTGGGTAAACATCATGTCCCCTTCCTCCTGTTACCATCCGCCTTAGACGCATAGTTCGGGACCCCCTTCCCGAGATCCGCCAGTTTTGACACCGACAGGCTCCCTACAAAGGGGCGGGTTATCCCCACCCCAAAATCTGGCGAGAGGGTTGTATTCATCTCTCACCTCCTCCGCGAGCTAGGGTTTGCTCTCCACCCCTTCGTTCGCAGCCTTATGTTCTATCATGGGCTAGATATTCATGACCTAGCCCCGGACTCCTTTCTCCACATCTCGGTGTTCATCATTGTGAGTGAAGCCTTTCTCCGCATCCCCCCACACTTTGGCCTATGGCTCAAGACCTTCAGTGTGAAGCCGAAGATAATCGACGGGGAGCAGGCGGAGTGCGGCGGTGCTATGGTGAGCAAGCTTGCCAATGTTGTCTGGCCAAAGGCCACCTTCTCGGAAACCTCCAACTTATGGCAGCGGGAGCGGTTTTACATCATCGAACCTCGCGGTACCAAATGGGCAGCCATGCCTGCATTCCGATCTGGCCCTCCATTGCAACTCGCATCGTGGATTAATAAGGGGCTTGACTGGGGATCAACTGATGAAGTGCAGATGCTGCAAAGTCATTTCCAGAGCATCCTCGAAAAGGACACCAACCTCATTAACGTGATCCAGGTGATGCTAGTCTGTCGGGTTCTCCCGTGTCAGCGACGACCTCTCCACATGTGGGAGTTCAACCCAGAAGGGCCGCGAATCCTTCAACAATTCTTCAACACAACACATAGAGGGATGTGGAAACTATTCTTCAAGGCTCGAAAGCAGTGGCCGAACACATCCGAGGACATCGGCCTCGACTGCAATCATCCGGATACCCCGGTAAGTACACAACTCATGAACGCAATTCGGTTAATTATCCCATAGCGATGTACTAAGAAGCCTATCTTCAACCAGGGCTGGATAAAGAAGGCGGAGCGAATCAGGTGTTCGACCCCACTTCCCAAAACTCATCTGATCCTGTGTTAATGAGGATGTTGGCCCCGGCGCCGTATCAAATGCCGGCGAGGGAGGACCAGAAGAAGAACAAGAGGGCTGAAGGTGGCCCCACTCTAAAAGTGTACTGGATGCTACGTCCGGGGAGGCTGAAGCTCCCTTTTCCGAAGACGAAGACAAAGGGGAAGAAGAACAAAGGGATATCCCTTCCCCCCATGGGAAGAAAAGGACTGCCCCCGACGGCTTGGAGGTGGAGGCACCCAAGTGAGGGAAGATATCTCTGTCAGATGGTTCGGTTTCAGAGGATGATGTTGACGCAGAGCTCCTATTTAGGGAGAAGCCCTTTGCCGAATCATAAGTAAACAAGGATGCTCTAGACATATCCCGTTCTTTTTGGTTTTGCAAGTGTAACATTTAAACCATATGTTCGCAATCCCGCCCGTTATCTACCTCCACAATCCTCCTCATCGGGGGACTTGCCTCCGGAGATGATGGAAAGTGAGACGCCTCCACAAGCTTCACTGCCCCTAAAGGCGGACGACTTCGAGGTGTCATCCCGAAGGATCTCCCCTAACCATCCAGCAGCGCGGGGGACAGAGGAGACAACGCCCGAAGGTGATATTTCGGCTGTCAAGGGTCCAGGGGAGGCGGCCCCTGTGGGGACTAACAATACAGTCCCCGAACTATCCAGTTTATAGCCGGAGACGACCCTAGGGTCAAGTAAGCGTACCCTTTTGGAGGGAGTTTGCACTCCCACAGCAGCCTCCGGGAATCCGCAGGTGCCGGATACATTGACGGGCACATTGCAAAGTGCATCCATCATAGAGGAACATCGTACCTTAATGGGTATTGTAGTTGAGAGGATTCTGTCCGCGAGAAGCGGATTGAATGAAGCCTTCATGAGCCTGCTGAGAGGCTTCGAGGTATGCAATGTAATAACTGCTCTTTTCATGCAGAAATGCGCCTGTGTATAGATAGTAGCCCCTAAGGCTCTGGTCGGCTTCCATAGGGAGACGATCAGAGGATCGAAAAGGATTTTCTCAGGAAGTAACATGATTAATTTGAAAATAGGTTATTATGTCAAAGGCGACTGTCCAAGCTGCAGAAATTGCAGATTTAAAGCAGAAACTTGAATTAGCTAATTAAGACATTACCCATATTAACAGGCGGCTCGACAAGGCACAAGGTATGTTTTGGGACCGCCCGCTTATGCATGTATAATAGTATGAGCATGAAGCTGAAAACTATACAATGTGATATGCATGACTGTAGATGGTGCTACCGCGGTAGAGACCCTGCGAGCTGAGCTCGCCCAGACCAAGGAGCAGGCCAGGGTGAGTAATGCGGCTATCCAGAAGGCGGCTGTTGATTTAAAGGCCGAACAACCACTCGGTGCCAGTGCGAGGAGAGAATATCTGTCATGGAGCAAGAGTTAGAGGATGCCACTGGCAAGTGCAAAGCACTCAAGGAGGATAACAAAGCCAAGGCCGTCGAACTCGACAAGGCCTTACAAGAGGCGAGAGAAGCACGGTCTGAGTCTAGAGCGGCTCGGGAGGAGATCCGGCAAGCTGGGGAAATAGCGGCTGGTAAGCCCTTTCTTTTACAGACTAAATTCAGCGACCCGAAGAATGCTCTGCTTAATCAATTGTGGAGTTCTCCAGATGCATTCTTGGACCTGCCAAAGAGTGTCTCTGACGCGGCGCAGTTCTTCCAAGCACGGGAAGGGTGTTCTGTGGAGAAGCTTTTCTGGTCACAATTCAACGTGCCACGGCGTCGGGCATTGCTGAATGAACAGATGGCACAGTGGGCCGAGCTCCACAAGATGTCTGGAGCTGCCATGAAGGACGTCATGGTCCGGCTATGGCCGGCTGAGCCCATTCCAAACAGCTATTTTGGTTTGGTGCATCGACTTGTCGATGCAGTGCTGCGTATCGATGCCGTCAAGCGGTCGGTGTGTATAGAAGGTGCTCGGATGGCGTTCGCTCGCGTCAAGATGTACTGGGCCAAGATGAAGGCCACCGATGTTGCGGTTAAAGGCCCGCCCGACGGCAAGGACCACCGCACGCCAGAGCATTATTTGGGCAATGTTCTAGAGGGCGCCCACTTGATAGAGGGCCAGTGCTCGAAGGACATTATGTTCAAATAGATGCATTGTAATTGTGAGAAAAATATTATGATATATTAAGGTTGTGTTATATTCATACCTTTTTCTGAAAGTTTTTTCCTCCTGTGTGGCCGTTTTTATAATCTGAAAGTTTTCCAGTCGTCGGCTTCAGCCCCCTCGCATATAATACGGGGGTGTTCGGATTATCACCTAATCACTCTTAACCCAATGTCTTGGTCCTTAACGGAGGTGTTAGTGTGGCAAACTAGGCAATTGTACTATAGGGCTTTAACACTTTCACTTAGCCATAGGAGTTTTACGGTCGGTCTACGATGTAGCCCCTGGTATGTATGCGGTGATCCGAATACAGTTGCGTTACATAGGTGACCGGGAAACGATCATTCATGTAATACGGAAAAATCACTAACGATTGTAATGAATCGCTGAGTGGCTGACCAGCTCTCGCCGCATCATGACAGTCAGTTTTCGGCTTTCTCTACTGAGGTGCTTAACTGGACGATCCAGAAACACAATCACAGTAGTTCTCCCTTTACTACCCTAGCCAATTAGACGTAACGTAAGGTAGCAAGCACAGGAGCCGGGCAACCCAACTATTGACCAAAGATATGATTCGGAACCGATGCATATAATGCCGAACTCGGGACGCCGAATTGTGCTGAAAAGCTATTTGGACTTTTGTTTGGAAACACGTATATTGTCTTATAGAGCCCCTGGCAGTTTTATGCCGAGGTGTGTATGTGGAACCACATAACAGACTGAATAAAAACGATACCGAATAAGAATTTCAGTTCACTGAAATCCGATTGATACGTCAAGACGTAATCTTACAGAAGGTACCATAATCACCAAGGCCATTTTACATGCTGGGGGTCTAGGGCTAAGGGAAAAGCTCTATACAGGTCTTTAAGCGAAGTTGTGATCTTACAGCACATCTGCGCCGCTTTTTTCCCAAATAAGAAAGATTTCTTTAAAGGAATGGTCTTCAGCTCGGAAAGAGTTTTTCATGGGTCCGAAGAATGAGTAGGTGTTGATTCACCTGTGGTAAAAAAAGGGAAGGATGATTAAAGAAAGGGCAAGGCCGTATAAGGTCGAACCTTTGTATAGGCCTGTCCGTATATTGCCTCCGCCAAGGCCCAAGGTATTTTGAGTGCATAATTGTGCACACGCGGTACAAATTCCGCTGATGTACGTGGCGGCCGGTAGGGGATAGGCTGCTAATCCATCCCTGAAGTTGTCGGACTGCCGATATGTAGGACTGATCGGTCCTGCGTGGGAAAGTCTGATGGCCTGACAGCCGAGGGGCTGTGCGGCTTGATAGGGCCACGTTGTGCTTTGGCTGCAATGGCCACTATGTGCTCCTCGGTGCGGAGGGAGCGCTCCCTGTTTCCATTGATTGTAATGACGCCACGTGGACCGGGCATCTTGAGCTTCAAATAGGCGTAATGTGGGACCACGTTGAAATGGGCAAAAGCAGTTCGTCTAAGCAGTGTGTGATAGCTGCTGCGGAAGGGGACAATGTTCAAGATCAAGTCCTCGCTTCGAAAGTTGTCTGGCGAGCCAAAGACTACTCCCAACGTAATTGAGCCCGTACAACGGGCCTCTTTTCCAGGTATTACTCCTTTGAAGGTAGTTCTAGTGGGTTTGATTCTTGACGGATCAATACCCATTTTGCAGACAATGTCCTGATAAAGTAGATTGAGGCTGCTGCCGTCATCCATGAGGACTCGCATAAGATGGAATCCGCTGATGATTGGATCGAGGACCAAGGCTGTCGAGCTTCCATGACGGATGCTGGTTGGGTGGTCCTGTCGATCGAAGGTGATCGGACAAGCCGACCATGGGTTAAATTTGGGGGCAACCGGCTCCCTGGCGTAGATGTCCCATAGTGCGCGTTTGTGCTCCCTCCTGGGGATATGTGTGACATATATCATATTTACTATTTTTACTTTGGGGGAAATTGCTTCTGTCCCCCTGTGTTCGGCTGACGAGGCTCTTGGTCATCGTCGTTGCTTGGAGACCCCTTTCCCTTGTGTTCGGCGTTAAGCTTGCCGGCTTGTTTGAAGACCCAACAATTTCTGTTGGTGTGGTTGGTGGGTTTATTGGGGGTGCCATGAATCTGGCAAGGCCGATCAAGTATTCGATCTAGTCTGGATGGGCCATCTCTGTTTGCCTTGAATGCCTTTTTCCGTTGACCAGGTTTGGAGCCGCTGAATCTGGCGTTAACTGCCGTGTCTTGCGTTCCTTCATTGTTGTTTCAACGCTTGTGCTTGTCGCGTCGTGGCTTGCCATTGCCGTCCCTGGCTTCGGAGGTACCAGGGTCGCTGGTGCTATTGCTTCTGTGAGGAAGCCAGTTGTCTTCTCCCGCGCATAAACGGTCATAAGTGCGCTGAGGGCTGCCATGGACTTTGGCTTTTCTTGGCTGAGGTGTCGGGTGAGCCACTCGTCTCGGACGCTATGTTTGAAAGCCGCGAGGGCTTCTGCGTCCGGGCAATCCACAATCTGGTTCTTTTTGATTAGGAACCTTATCCAAAGTTGTCGGGCCGATTCCCCGGATTGTTGGATTATGTGGCTAAGGTCATCGGCGTTTGGGGGACAAACATAGGTACCCTAGAAGTTGTCTCTGAATGCATCCTCCAGGTCCTCCCAGCTACCAACAGAATTTTCTGGTAGGCTGTTCAGCCAGTGCCGTGCAGGTCCTTTGATCTTTAGCAGGAGGTATTTGATGGCATGAAGATCATCACCGCGAGCCATATGAATGTGGAGAATAAAGTCCGCAATCCATACTGCGGGATTTGTTGTTCCATAATAGGATTTGATATTCACGGGTTTAAACCCTTCTGGGAATTCGTGCTCCATTACTTCGTCAGTGAAGCAGAGGGGGTGTGCGGCGCCTCTATATCGGGCCAAATCGTGATGCAGCTTGGATGTAGTATGTCTACCATTTTCAGCTAGGGGGTGGTTATGCTTGTCGCGCCTGGCTAGATAGCCGTCCTCGCACATCGAGGCGCGCCCTCGCGGTCCGTAGATTGATCTGGTCTGGCCTGCTCTATTTTCCAAGTCCTGCCGTAGATCGTACGTATGTCCCCAAGCTATTGTGTCTCTACTTTTTCAGCGAGGTAGTGCGGGCTGGTGTTCGGCTTGAGTTGCCGTTTTGTCACGACCATGTGGTAGCCGACCGTCTGCATTATGTGCTGATGGTATGGGATCTAGCGCCTCGTCGTCGAATTGCAGTAGCAGCTTACGCTTCGGGTAACTCTTGGTTGGGCGCTCAAGGCCGTATTCCTCGGCTTCCAGGATGTTAGTCCACCTATCGTTGAGCAGATCTTGATCAGCTTGAAGCTGTCGTTGCTTCGTTTTCAGGCTCCTTGCAGTGGCTATTAGCCGGCGCCTAAAGCGTTCCTGCTCAAGGGGTTCCTCAGGCACGATAAAGTCTTCGTCGCCGAGGCTCACCTCCTCCTCGGAGAATGGAAGATAATTACTATCCTCTGAGTCTTCATTTATAGCCTGGTCATCGGGGCTAATTTGCCCATCTTCCCGATTGTCCTGTTCGGAGGTTGGCTCGATGGGATCTTCTTGGTCTTCAATGTCGTCCGGAGTGTTGTTCTCTCCGGTGCCAGTATTGCTGTCTTTTCCACGGCATGATTTAGAGTGGTGCCACTGACGTAGGTGCTTTGGTTGAGTCTCGAGAGGTATATCCTCAACTGGATTTTTCTCATTATCGCCGTTACTCTCTTTGGGTGTATCCACCATATACACGTCACACGAAGAAGTGGCCGTCCATCGTCCGGTGAATGGCGTGTTTTGGGCCTGCTCTTCTCTGGCATCGTCGCCTATATCGTCGATGTCTTCGGAGGTGTAATCGAGCATGTCGGTTAAGTCCTCGACAGTGGCTATGAAGTGGGTGGTGGGTGGGATGTAAAATTCCCCGCTCTCAGCCCCTAGTCCTGGTTGGGCATAGTCCGGACGTTGCTCCTCTGTAATGATGAGGGATCACATTAAGTCCAGAGCCTCGCTTAAAGGCGAGGTTCGGTCAGGGAGAAGAGAGTTCGTGGAGTATGGCAGGGAGGAAACTCCTTGGCCGAGCTCACACGATGCTGACTTCGAGGGCTCGGGGTCAGTGTTCGGAGAAGAGTTCGGCTTCATAATGATTGCTGGTGACACTGCTTCATCCATCTCTCCCATACTAGGCTTAATAGCCGCAGAGAGTCCGGCGGTCTCGGGAATCCCATCTCCGGACCTGGAGACGCGCTCCGGATTTAAGGCCAGAGTAGAGGTTGGGGTCGCGAACCCTTGGAAGATCAAGTCTCCTCGGATATCCGTGACATAATCCAGATTTCCAAAACTAATCTGGTGACCTAGGGCATAGCTGTCGATTTGCTCTAGATGGACAATCGGGATGGCCCGCAGTGCGAAGCCGCCGAACACGAAGATCTGGCCGGGGAGAAAGACCTCCCTTAGGGCAGCATTGTTGTAGACGATTGATGGGGCCATCGAACCTACTGGCGACGGCATAGTGGAACTCTCAATGAAAGCACCAATGTCGCTGTCAAAACCGGCAGATCTCGGGTAGGGGGTCCCGAACTGTGCGTCTAAGGATTGATGGTAACAGGAGACAAGGGGCACAATGTTTTACCCAGGTTCGGTCCCTCTTGATGGAGGTAATACCCTACGTCCTGCTTGATTGACTTTGATGAGTATAGGGGTTACAAGAGTTGATCTACCACAAGATCGTAATGGCTAAACCCTAATTTTCTAGTCTATGTGATTATGATTGCCTCTACGGACTAAACCCTCCGGTTTATATAGACATTGGAGAGGGCTAGGGTTATACAGAGTCGGTTTATAGAGAAAGGAATATTCACATCCGCATGCTAAGCTTGCCTTCCACGCCAAGGAGAGTCCCATCCAGACACGGGAGGAAGTCTTCCGTCTTGTATCTCCATGGCCCATTAGTCCGGCCCACGTCACATAGCCCGAACGCCCGAGGACCCCTTAATCCAGGACCCCCTCAAGCACCTCTTACAATTGCAAGTTAAATAGATCAAGTTGGCCAAACAAAACCCAAATATCGGAGAAGAAATACGAGGCTATAAGAGGTCATGCATATAAGAGATCAATGAAACTCAAATAACTTTCATGGATATAAAAAGATATGACTGATCATAAACTCGAAGTTCATCAGATCCCAACAAACACACCGCAAAAGAGTTAGCATCATCTAAGAGACCATTATATTGAGAATTCAGCAAGAGAGAGAAAGCCATCTAGCTACTAACTACGGCCCTGAAGGTCTACAAAGAACTACTCACGCATCATCAGAGAGGCACCAATGGAGATGGTGAACCCCATCCGAGATGGTGTCTAGACTGGATCTGGACTCTGTGCGGCTGGATGAATATTTCGTCAATGCCTTTAGGGTTTCTGGAATATTGTGGTATTTATAGAGCAAAGAGGCGGTCCGGGAGGCACTCGAGGTGGGCACAACCCACCAGGGCGCGCCTGGGCCTCTTGGCACGCCCTGGTGGGTTGTGCCCCCCTCGAGGCACCCCGCAGATGCAACCAGGGCCCATTGCCTTCCTTCTGGCCCATAAAAAATCATCGTGGAGTTTCGTGGCATTTGGACTCCGTTTGATATTGATTTTCTGTGATGTAAAAAACATGGAAAAAATAACTGGCACTTGGCACTATGTCAATAGGTTAGTACCAAAAAATGATATAAAATGACTATAAAATGATTATAAAACATCCAAGATTGATAATAAAACAGCATGGAACAATCAAAAATTATAGATATGTTGGAGACGTATCAGCATCCCCAAGCTTAACTCCTACTCGTCCTTGAGTAGGTAGGTGATAAAAACAGAATTTTTGATGTGGATTGCTGTTCATCAAGTCATACCATATTCTTTTCTTTATAGCATGGACATTTGGACTTTTATGTGATTCAAAGCAATAGTCTAGTTTTGACATAATAATTTAGATACTCAAGCATATCAACAAGCAACCATGTCTTTCAAAATATCAATGCTAAAGTAAGTTATCCCTAGCCCATCATGCTCAAACATTGATCCATTCATGAAACACACTCAAATATTAACTACACTCAATATTTGAGCATGATCATATTGCCTCCTAGTTGGTGCTTTTATGAGAGAAGATGGAGACTCAAATTTCAAAAAATAAAAATTGCATAAAGTAAAAGAAAGGCCCTTCGCAGAGGGAAGTAGGGATTTGTAGAGGTGCCAGAGCTCAAAGCGAAAAATTAGAGATAAAAACATTTTGGGAGGTGTATCCATCCCACCAACGAAAACAACTTAGAGTTCCCAACACTTTCCATGCTAGATATGCCATAGGCGGTTCCCAAACAGAAAATAAAGTTTATTCCTTTTTCCACCATAAATTTCACTTTCCATGGCTAACCGTATCCATGGGTGCCCACCATACCAACACTTTCCAAGGAATTTATTATTTGACAACATAAAGTAAATTCATTTTTTTTCATTTCGGGACTCGGCATCCCTAATACCTTTGCCTTACTCTCGTGCAATGACAAGTGAATAAACACTCATCTTGAGAATAGCACATCTAGCATGGAAAATATTAGTCACCCTACACCGCTCCGTGAGCGAAACAAACACACAAAGGAGAAGTTTATTTTGAAAATTAGAGATGGCACATGCAAATTTGCTTAGAACGGCAAAAGAATACCGCATATAGGAGATATAGTGGATTCATGTGGCAAAACTGGTTTAAAGGATATTGGATGCACAAGTAGAGGTCATACTTAGTGCAAAATGAAGGCTAGCAAAAAGATTGAGAAGCGACCAACCAAGAAACGAATAATCTCGTAAGCAAGCATTAAGCATAGTTAACACCGAATAATGCACCACAAGTCGGATATAATTTTCATTGCATGATTATTGACTTTCGTGCATGCATAGGGAATCGCAAACCTTAACACCAATATTCTTACTAGAGCACAATTACTCATCAACATAACTCACATATCACATCGTCATATCTCAAAACAATTACTAAGAATCAAGTTTATTTTGTCCAATGATCTTCATGACATTTTCTTTTTCTTTATCCTTCTTGGATATCTATCACTTTGGCACTAATTTTCATGTGTTGCTTTTCATAAGCTCGAACAAGTATAAGTGAAGATCATGAGCATAACAAATTTTTATTTCTCTCAAAATAATTAAGTGAAGCAAGAGATAATTTCTTCAAAATTTTACTAACTCTCAAACAAATCTAAGTGCAAGAGAGCATTTCTTCAAAAATAACAAAGCACACCGTGCTCAAAAATATATAAGTGAAGCACTAGAGCAAGTCCTAGCTCATAAAAGATTTAAGTGAAGCATAGAGAGCAATTCTAACAAGTCATGACATAATTTTGGCTCTCTCAAATAGGTGTGTCCAGCAAGTATTGATGACTTAAAACACAAAATAAAACAAGCAAAGACACATATCATACAAGATGCTCCGAGCAAAACACATATCATGTGACGAATAAAAATATAGCCTCGAGTAAAATACAGATAGTTGTTGGAAGAAAGCGGGGATGCCACTCGGGGGCATCCCCAAGCTTAGTTGGTTGCTCATTCTTGGATAATAGCTTGGGATGCCGGGGCATACCCAAGCTTAGGCTCTTACATCCTTCCTTCATCCATCGTAAGATAACCCAAAACTTGAAAACTTCAATCACACAAAACTCAACAAAAACCTTCGTGAGATCCGTTAGTATAAGAATAATAAACCACTACTATAAGTGATGTATCAAACCAATTCATATTTTGTTTTTGTATTATATCTATTGTATTCCAACTTTTCTATGGCAAAAACTCATCAAAGAAAACCATAGAGCCATCAAAATAAGCACACAACACAAAGAATACATAATCTATCAAAATAGAATAGTTCGTAGCAATTTGACTATTTCGAACACTTTTGTAACTCCACAAATTATGCCAAATTAGGACGACCTGAGTAATTTTTATATTG